>NC_056739.1:165263402-165275902 GCF_019279795.1 Protopterus annectens
TGACTCATCTAGCACTTGGTACCATGCCTCCATCTGGCACCCCTTACCTCTCAAGGAGGCCAGATCCCCTGTGCCTGTGCTTCTGTTCTCCTCAAGAGGAGCAAAAACTTTGTTCTTTTAAAAGATTGTTTCAGCACTTAGTGTGTTACACATTGTAGCAAGTGAACTGCTTGCTACAATGTGTAACACACTAAGTGCTGAAACAAGAGCTTCAGTCCTGACTTCCAAAGCACTTTAGCAGTATCAGAATTAATTTCTGTACGAGCATTCAGAAATGACGTTATGGAAGTGAATATTGGTACTACACTGCCCACTGGTATCTGCCGGAAGTGCCCACTAACACCTTGCAGCCACGTCAGTTGCCTCTACGCCCCACCATTTCTACTCTTATGTATGTAGCATGCATGTCACAATGTGATTCACATTCACATTGATGTGCCCCAACAAGCACAGCTGAGAATCCTGATAAGGATTGCAGAACAGAAGCACCTACTAAGTTATTGTCATTAGTGGGAAGGAAATGGGGACATATAGGAAGTTAGAAAGGGAAAAAATCAAGCAGAGGCACAAACAAAAATGCTAGAGGTAGGGAAGAGTTGGATGGGGTGGGGTGGGGAAACAAGAGTATATATTCCTTTTGTGGGACAGATGCCCATTTTTCCTTTTTCAAGAAGGCTAGAGAGGGAAGGGGAAGGCGTGGGCAGGAAAGAGTGTATAGGGATGATAGCAAGGGTAGACAAATAAACACAAAAGACAGACAAAGACCAACATGGGAGGCTGACTCAAAATGGGGGAAGCACTGAGGAGAGACTGGCAGAATTACAGAAGGAAGACTGGAAGGATGGCGAGGATTGGACTACAAATGGGGTAGGGAATTAAAGCACAAGAACAGAGAGCACTTTGATTTGAGGTAGTGTAGGGGAGAGATGATTGTTTCACTGCCCAGTGTTGCACCCAGCCATTAGTGGCCCATTGGTCAGGGCCAGTCATAGAAGGATGTGCTCCAGGTGGCCAATGTGGGCATCCAACTGCTGGTCTACTAAGGCCATCACCATGCCCTCCAGCTCATACCTCTCACCTCTTACCACAAGAAATTTGAGCAAAGCCTAAAATGAAGAAGAACAAAGGCCCACAAAATAGGGACATATTTAAATATTGCTCTTATAAACTTAGACAGTTGTTAGAATTACAGGATTTATGTTAGCATGCATTTTCTGAAGAATATGAAGTCTGAAACTCAAATGTATGTCATTATTTAGTAACTTCAGTTCTCAGTCATTTTCCAGAAAAAAAACATGCATTTTATGAAGAACAGACAAAAAATATGACACAAAAAAATCTGGGCAGTTGAGAGATATGCTGCAGCTCTTTCCAGGTGATGTATTGTGACCCACCAGTATTTCCCCTGATGTGCATCTCACACTTGCCACTGGAAATAGACCACTGGATGCTGCCAGAGAACCCTACAGGTCACTTCTTGCTGGATGGCTTATGCCACCCTGTGGAGAAGCTAGGTGGAGACAGCTGGAGATCCAGCAGACTTTTGCAAAAGACAGGTGGGTGGTGAGGTGACTACTGCTACTATACCACATCTACAGCTGTGGCTACACGTATAAAGTATAAGCACCAATGGAAAGGAACAAAGCAAAAAAAATATATGAAAAAGAGTGATAAAGAGACACAAAAGCAAAAACAGCTATCAATAATGTGTCTCACACTGTGTGGCATAACAATTCCTGGAGGAGTAAAATGTTGCTAATTATGTAATGACACAAAAATACACTATATCTACCAGACTAAAGAGTACTCTACCAGGCAGTGTGCAGTATAACACAAGGGACAGGAATACATGCTGCTTAATCATCCCACTGTGTATTTCCTGTGACCAGTGCATGCATTGTAAAGGGTGACCATAGGGTTTGCAAAATCTGGATGGAAGACCCTCTGGTGCCACATGTGCCCAAGGAAGATACAAAGAGGTGGCAGACTTGGCCTAATGGACACTACCTTCATGCAGCATGCTGACCATGCAATGGAGACACAGTCATTGAACATGGGCCACAGACATCAGGTGGCAGGTAATGTAACATGAAACAGGACAACCAAAAGTAAATAAAAAAAATGGTAGTTTGTCTGCTGTATGTCCATCATATGCCAGGGGGTTTGAATGCACAGTAGAATTAAAATGTCAGGCAGGAAAACCACTGTGCAATATATGAATGTCAGATGTATGGCTACGAGCACAGCAATGTAGGGAGGCAAACAGTTGGGTGTGACATAGAGTATGATGCTTGGCATGCCTGCTGAACATCCACTGTCAGGGCGGTCATCATTGACATGACACCTGTGCCACTCCCCAAAGATCATTTGGGTGGTAAAACAGGTCATCATGAAATGCCAAGGTGTGTGCTTCATTAGGCACAGTATCCAGTGTTTAAACTAAGTAACAGTACTTCAAAATAGGCAGTACTGCAGTGATCTAAAATATACACAGCTATATCATCATTGGTATATGCATACTGCTGTGCTTGAAGAGTCTTTATAAATGCCTGCAGCAGATTACCTAGTTCTTCTCAACCTAACCAAGAGCTGAAAACAAGAAAAGAAAATGAAAGATGTCTGTGACCTACATGTCCCCTATGGTTGAACAGTTATGCCTAAAATAACACAAGTAACCACCTGTCATAACTACTTACTGTAAAAACTCTGGCGCACTTTTCCTAACCTCCTCTTCCTATTGTATAAGAAGGGCTTGGATAAATAGGAGGAGCAGTGCCGGAGGTGCAAATTACTGTAGTACCTCTTGCACAGCTCCTCTTATTTCCCAGTAATGCCCAGCCTGAAAGGCATTATTGCACTTAGAAAATGGGCTATCTATTTTAAGTTGTTTTGTATTTGTTTTATTAACAATATATATCTGAAATGTTTCAAAGCTGGTGTAGGATATGCAATTGTTGGAAGAAGTACTTTACATCCAAAGTATAAATTATTACGCAGGTATTTAATAGTCTACACACAACCATGTGTGTATACACAAGTGTAGATATTAAAATAGATGTAGAGGTACAGATACAATGTCTGTCAATCATATACAGATATTCACACACACGCACACACATATATATAGCAAGCAATTACAGTCACTTTATTGACCGTGTACACCTCAGACATCTGTGATTAAATGACTGAATGCATAAAAATAGCTGTAATAATACAATTTAGCTCATTGTTGTTGTGACGCATACAGAGTTAACTATTACAACTATCCCTCCAGACACACACACACACACACACACACACACACACACACACACACACACACACACACACACACACACACACTGTCTCATTTTTTTAACAGTGTATGTCAGAAACGTCTTATTCTCATTGAATGAATGAATTCATGTATAAATGCCCACTGTAATGTCTTTTGTCTACGTTGTAAACCATTACAAGACATGCACGCACACACATGCACTCTCTGCTTTCTAACTGAAGTTTTTTAAGAGCCATGGTTAGTGAGTGGAAAGGAAATGGTAGCTACAGAAAAATAATTCAGTCACAGTACACAGATTTCTTGACATGAATAAGTGCATTTGATTTTTTTACCAGGCTTTTCTGCCACGTTACTTCATCCCTTTGGAATATTTAGTATCTAATGGGTTGCCATTTCTCCAGTGCCATTTTCTAAATAACTGGATTATTTCACTCAGCTTTGCACATTTCACTTATACACCAAGGAAAGTTGTAAAAGCAGGATGGAATCCATAAATATCATCCACTTGACTACTTATTGTTAGATCTGTTTCAGATTAATGAAAAGTAAGGAACTCAGTGTAAACTGGTAAAATTGTGTATGCACAAAACGTGTAGCACTGTGATAAAATGCACATTATCACACAAGATGTAATTCAGAGAGTGACATGAGGAATACCAGAATCACTCTACGGCTGAAGCATAAATTAAGCACATTGACAAATAGAGTACACAGTGACAAACTGAAGAAGAAGATGATAACACATTGCCAGTCACTACCTCTGAAATGTAGCCCATAGGCATGACTGTGAGTCCATGAAGTGGGTATACATGAATATGATGACCATATTGATGGTGGCACTCCATCCCCATTACAGTGTACCACAACCCAACAAGTCAGGAAGTACCACATTTGGTACTGTGTGAACAGGAACAAACTGACCACTTTGTGATGTGTAAAGAGCTAAGGTGCATGCACATGGCCTATAACTGTGACAACAAAGGTTTGTACAGCCATGTGTATACCAGCTACTAAGATGTTCTTACAGAGATGTTCCATATGTTCAGAGGGATGCAGCTGGCATGTCCCATGCATTTACATCTAGGAGACTTAGCACCTATTAAACACCATACAACAAGACATCAAGGAGAACATGGCATTCACAAATATAGTTTGTGAACACTGGAAAAACTAGTGGCATTCCATGTAACAATATGCATATCATCTCTACTGGCTGTCATAGATTACTTCAGTTATGAACAAAGGCACAAACTGTCCTGAAGATGGGCTGTGCATGATTTGTAAGGGTTATATTCTAGCAGTTGCCAGTTTGTTGGCAATTACTATGACACTATGACTTAACAATCATGTTTAAAGGGCTCTACTTCAAAGTATTGAATTACCACTTAATCGAATCCCACATCTTTGAGACGACATTGCCTAAACTGGAGAACATTTAACACCTGGAGCATCGAAAACTTTCCATGGGAAAAGAACCACTTGGCCACTATGGTGAACTTTGGCCTTACCCACTGTAGTGCAATCTCAGAGTTGGTATATTTAGTTAGGGGGTGTGGGGGCAGAGTCCCCCCACATTGGTGGGTTTGATTTGCTTTGTTTTTTTTTTTTTTTTTATGTTGGGTTAGTGACTCTTTTCCCAGGTTTAGTTTTTGATGTTCCAGGTGTTCGATGTTCTGCAGTTTTGGCAATGTTGCCTCGATGATGTGGAATTCGATGAAGTAGTAATTTGATACTTTGAAGTAGACTCGTTTAAAAAATATGTTTTGCCATTTATTTTAGTTAAGATTATGCTCTCATCATATAAAGACAGATTTCTGATTCCAAATCATGTAGTTTTTATCTTTGTTTTTTCAAGGGAACTAAATTTAATAAATGTATGTTTGTATTTGCTGAATGCACAGCAACTATAGATTATTTCTTCAGTGCACCTTTAGCAGTTACAGGTATTTTACTTGTTTGTATAGATTGGAAAGGGGGACAAGGCACACAGCAGATGCTATGTTTGAGGATGTTCCTGCCACTGTCCTAATAGTGAATGACTTTGAAAATGCAGTACCTTGTGTATATGATATGACCCATAGCCAGTCACTGAGGCAATCACATGCAGAAGGCAGTAGGGTGGATCCAGCAAGTGCCTGCACTTCTATCCAGAGTTAGTAATATGGCTATGTTAAAGGGGGAGCTGTCAGTAAGAGTTACCCAGAATCTGAGTCAGCAGGAGAAAGGTACTGAACTTACCTTATAAAGTGATATTTCACAGTAGAGGGGGTGATAGTAGTCAGCCAGAATTTCAGGTGACACTGATGGACAATACCAGACTTCCTTTGGAGAAGGGAGCTGGAGAGGGTCAGTAAGGAGGCAATGAAGTGGATTCCACTTTCCTAACTTACTTTACAGATAACCATGGAGGTTTCTGGTACACAAGGGCTTAGGGAATCCACGTACTGGGACAAAGATCTGTTGAACAGGGAATTACCCCCCCCCCCCTCCCCGATGGGAGCTAGAGGGAGAAATAATACAGCAAGTTGTAGTACACAAAGCCAACTGAAAAACAGTTCAGGCCATAGCCAATGATATTCCTTTTGCAGGAAACATGAACATAAAGCATACTAAAAGACAGCGTATGCAGAATTGTTATTGGTCAGGGATTACAAAGAATGTAATAAGCTACTGTAGGACCTGTGAGCAGTGCTAAAAGGTTGCCAAGGTTGAAAAGAAAGCCAAGGCTGCTCTGATGCCTTTGCATGTTATTGAAGAACCAAATCACAGGGTAGGTATGTTTATTGTGGGACCTCTGAAAAAAATCAGGTTCAACAGGAAATACATATATCCCAGTAGTGGTGGATTATGACACTAGATACCCAGAAGTGGTGGCTCTGTCTTCCATTGAAGCTGTGAAAGTGACAAATAGCTTGCTAGACATTTTCATCTGGAGGGGGGTCCCCTTGGAAAATACTGAGAAACAGAGGTGCTAACTGTATGTTTGGCCTACCTCTACCATCCATAGACAAATGGTCTGATGAAGCATTTAACTCTACACTAAAGACCATGATGAGAGCATTTGCATACAAGTTTAAGAAGGAGTGGGACACAAACCTGCCACAACTTATTTTGCATACAGAGAGGTGCCCCAAGAATCTGAAGATTTTTACCTTTTGTGCTGCTGTAAGGTCACAGGGTAAGGGGGTCTTTGGACTTAATTCAAGATGAGAGGTAAGGTGAGTGTGATTTACTCAAGGAGTCTGTAGTTGAATATGTCCTGAACTTCAAGATTAGACATAGGTAGCTCATAGGGATGGCCCAGGAGCACCTGGAACAGGCACAGCAGCAGTAAAAAGTTTGGCATAACAGTGCTACTATAACCAGAGATTATTCTGCAGGACAGCAGGTAATGGTGTTTATTTCTGTTAGATGCACCAAGATGCAGGCAGCATGGGATGGCCCTTTCACCATTGTGAAAAAGATGAGTGATGTCAACTACAGGGTAGAGTTGTCAGGCAGGAGGCAGAAGCACAAACTATTCCATGTTAATATGATAAGGCTTTGTCGTGACAGAAAGGCTTTGATATTTAGTATATATAATGAACTGCAGAAGGAATCAGAGGGAGATCTGGAGGTAGACCTCTTGGGGATGCTCATTCTAATATCCCAGTGGATAGGGTAGCCCTGCCCCAACAGATAACTCATAACCAGGTTCACAGAGATCCAAGCAATATTACATGAATCTGGGGATATGTTTACTGGTATGCCAGGGTGTACCCACCTGGTGGTACCATCATGTGGACACCAAACCTCAGAGTTGCATCAAACAAGATCCTCATGGCATGCCTTAAAGAGTTAGACAAACTCTGAGAGTGGAACTGTAGGACATGTTGGAAATGGGGGTAATCCAGGAGTCCAACAGTCCTTTGGGCCTCAGCAATGGTGCTGTTGCCAAAGAAAGAGATTGCACACCAGATTATGTGTGGACTACAGAAAACTGTCCAGGACAGGTAATGCTGTAGAGCAGCTGGGTGGGGCTAAGAATCTAACTACTACTGAGTTGCTAAAAGTTATTCACAGGTCAAGAATTCATTGTACAGGTAGAAGTTTCTAACTATGGGGTGGTGAGGCTGTACTTAGCCAGATTTTTCCCGAGGGAAAAGAGCAACCTATTGTGTACTTGAGCTGCTGACGTCATCCTAAGGAAGAATCTTATGTGGTCATCGGAAAAGAAGTGTCTGGGCATAATTTTGCTGTGCTTAAGTTACAACCCTACCTACATGATGGAAAGCTCACTGTGGTTACAGATCACAACCTTTAAAATTGCTACATACAACAAGATGGCAGAATGGAAAGCGTCTTAGATGGAGTGTAGCCTTGCAGTACTAGGAAATGACTATCCAACATAGAAGTGATACTGCTGATGGTAATGTAGTTGGGTTACCTAGAAAAGGTATCAAAAGGACTGCACATTTTTTCTCAAGCTTTGTTTCCTCAGGGATGTCTCTAGAAGACTTGATTAATGTTCTAATGGGGAGAGCGGGTAAATTGTGGTGCCATAGCTGATGTTAGGCTAAGGAAAACCAATTTAAAAACGTTATGATTTTTTTCTTTTTCTTATTAATCTCCTACTAGAAACACATTTGGTTTGCAAAATCTGTGTAACTTTATGAACTTTTCTCTTGTAAATATAAATGGGGTGGGGGTGAAAGAAAGGGAAATTAATGAATCTTTTTGAAGATATAACATCTTGTGTCTCCTGTGCTAACAGGTCATACAGTGTTACTACAATATACTTCAAAGAGGTAGCTGACTAGAACTGTAAAAAGAAAGCAGATGTGAAACTGCAGACACTGAGAAATATATGTTGACATCTTGTGTACTGGTGTTGCCTACTTTCTATCTGCTGGTGTAATTAAGCACTTGCCCTTATCCAATGGCAGAACTGGTTTAGTTACTTTTTTTCTTTGAAAACAAAACAACCAAGACAAAACTTCCTTCTTAAAGAAGTGATATAATAAAGCCTCAGAACACTAATGAATAATTAAAATGTATACAGAATGTGAGCTTGGACTTTATTCTGTCTTACCTTGACATAAGCTGTTGTGGTTGTTTTTATAATATATGAATCATTGATATTCAGTACCTGAGAGAAGTATTGTCATTTACAACTGGTTAACAAACTATACCTTCCATCTTCACTTAACCTATATTGTTCAGGCCTACTGACAATAAAAAGCCATGTGTATGATTTCATATTTGGGTTATTTAAGGACAGCAGTTTGTGTAGGAAGAAAGCTGTGAGGAACTGGAGAATCCTGCCAGCCTTGTCTTGAAATTGTGTGTGTGTGTATGTGTGTGTGTGTGTGTGTGTGTGTGTGTGTGTGTGTGTGTGTGTGTGTGTATAACCTGGATGAAAGGCAGTTACTGTAGTGTCACTGGAAGACACTGTGGTTCACAGTAAGTGATGTGAAAGGGGCTTAGGAGGCTAGGATGTGAAGTTAAAGATTCAGCTCTGAAGGTGGCCTGTGTGCAGTCTAATCTGGGGTGGATGTTGAGAGATTATATCCAGGAAAACAGCGTGTATTCCCTTTATGCCCTTTGGGCCAGGTTGCATTTTGTGAATTGATTACTGATTTAGACTTGTCTGCACTTTCTTTCTTGTACTTTAATCAGGTGGGAAATAGTGGTGTGACTGGTGACAGCATTGCTCTGGTGTCAGCTTGGACCTTTTCTTAACATATTTGGTTGGCATTGGTGTGATTCACACCCCTCTTTCTGCTGACTGTAACATTTTGATGATAGTAACCCCCTAACTGTGAGATTTTGGTGGACTGTGGTGGAATTTAAACCCTATTTGTGCCATGTCCCATGACATTTTGGTGGGCAGTGGTGGGATTCAGATCCCACCTGTACCTTCATCCATCACAGTGGGTTTGTAGGATGTAACAGAAATCCTAAACTGATAACTTAGATATATGTAGGATGTATAGAGAATTTTCAAGCTGATAACTTGGGGGTATACATGAGGTATAAGTCTCATGCTGATAACTTGGGGGTATTTAGGCTGTGTACAGAAATCTCATACTTATAATTTGGGAGTATGTAGGATGTATATAGAAATCTTTCACTGAAATAGGTATGTAGGATGTATGCAGAAATCTCAAGTTAAACATTTGGGGGTGTATAGGATGCTGATAAGTTGGGGATATGTAGGCTGTATACACAAATCTCACTCTGATAACTTGGGGTATATATGTCATGTACAGAAAACTCATACTGATAACTTAGGGGTATGCAGGACTGTAATGATAGGAAGTACTATGCCATGCCAGGAGAAGTAGGGCAGCAGATGTATAACTTATGCCAGCACAGCTAGCTGGAATTTTATAAATAATTATACGTCATTTGTATATCAAACTGATTTGTACAGATGGTTGTGCTGAAAATGTATTTGTGAGATTTATTTGTGTTAAAAATGTATCAACAGTATGTCCTACTGTAAGGAAAATAAATGTACATGCATTATTGTAACTGAATTAAATGTATATATTGTAACAGCATATACTGGAAGGGCAGAGGTTAATCCATCTGACTTTAAAATATATCTGAAATTACATTACTTTTTGAGTTAAGCCATAAAGATGTTGTCCCACAGTTTTGAAGGGAGCCAGAGACACAATGTCAGTACTAAAGAATAGGTTGTAGCTCCTGTAGGAAGAGTGGAATGGTTCTTATGGTTTTATGACTTCCAGCAGCTGCACCGCATCTGAGCAATGCTCTATCTATGTGTATGGTAGCACATAGGTTCTAAACCCTGACAGCTTCTGGCAGTGGGAGTTGCATGGGAATCAGAAGTCAGATGGCCAGATGTATGTGATGTCATTCTGTACAGAAATAATGTTTTACTATTAGAGGAGACTGAAGTCTCAGGAGCAGTCTGCATTCTGTCTTGGATCTGACAACAAGGACCACTCATCCATCTTGCCTTGCTCTATTCAGTAAGTAGGAGCAGTAATTCTTTTAGTCAATCCGGAATAGATAGTGAGACTGTGTGATACTTTCCATCTGTGTTATTTTTAATATTCCCTGTGACTGAAACTCTGGTGTTTACTGCAAATAGATATTTATTATTTTCATATTATTTTATTATTTATTATTAAATATATTTAAACTTCTCATTGTGGCTGGTCGTTTTAGAATTTTTTTTTAAGTTTTGAGAGTATTTAGACATGTTTGCTTGGCGATAACTCTGGCTACTCCTGGATGCCTTGCTGTTTGGTCACCATTATAATTTGTATTAATATTAATTTCACTCATTATAATTGGATACCCTTTTAATGTGTGTGTGTGTGTGTGTGTGTGTGTGTGTGTGTGTGTGTGTGTGTGTGTGTGTGTGTGTGTGTGAAAACTAAATCTCAAAGAATGTGTGTGTCAGCTACTTTTGGGACAGGGACACTAAGCACTGGTGTCACAGAGAGGATGCTGGAGAACTTGGCTTGGACACTTGGCTGAGGACCTAACCCTACAGCTGTACCAATGGGGAGTCTTATTGGAGACCTAGAGTGAGACAGACAGAGAAATCCAGACCCTGGACTGAGTGTGTTTCCTGTGTGCTGTTAAGGGAAATTGTGCTTGATACAGAGAGGTCTGCATATGGAAATGCTGAGTATATCTATTTGTATTCTAAGTGAATGTACCTCTCCAGTGTCAGTGGTGAGGATTCAGGCTCCTTGATTACTGGCCAAGAGTGGGGATGTCACAAGGACATATATGGAAACGTATGCTGATAACTTGAGCTGATGGTGATCAACCATGGTGAGAAAAAAATATTTGAAGCTAATGTCTGGAAGACATCAAGGCTGCCTACAGTAATGTAGGCTGATTACTTTGTGGGGAGTAGCACAGATATGAACAGAAATCATAGACTAGTAATAGGGGAGGCATCAAGGATTTGTATATGACTAGGATGATGTCGCTGAGGATGGGTAGGCTGGATGCATACAGAAATTAACTTAGGTTGATGATTTTGGATGGAACCAGTGTAGAAGGTTACACAAATCCCCATCTGGTAAAATGTAGCAGGGTAACTAAAACCCAAGAATTATACAGGGACTGGCTATATGATTTAACAGTGAATAGCACTAGAGCAGTACATAGAACTCTCAAATACACAAGAGAAGGGGACAGACATATCATATAGTTGTGCATGGAGCAATGTTATCAACAATGATACAGAAATATTTGCCAGAAGATAAAGAAGTCAATGCAAACACATGGATAATGAGAAACTTTGAAATATTGATAAAAGGTATATAGGTTTAGGTGTCTATGTAGTATCAGTGATATTAACAAAAACAACAGTAGGACAGCACATGTTTGAGGGAGAGATAAAGCTTCAACATGCTGGTAAGTTCAGCTTCTTAAATACCTTAATAATAGAGAAGACAGAATGATGATCCTGAGAGTATGGATTCAATAAAAGTTGCAGTTGAAGCACAGACTGTGTTTCTAGACTTTGATTAGTGTCCATGTTTCAAAAAACTTTCTAATTAATGTAACTGTTTATTTAGCTCTACTGCAGGGAGTTTGAAGATGCAGTCATTCTTTTTCTCTTCTTATATGATTTTTGTGCATTGTGCTTAAAGATAAGAAAGGTGCTTCTCCGTTTAATATGTGGCACATGGAGACATTGAGTTGTGAGCGAAAAAGGTCTGGGGATCAGTGCGCTTAACTGGTTTAAAAAAGTGTTGTTGCACTTCCTGTTATCATTGGTATGTTTTTGTGTAAGTCACATATTTATTAGGGAAAGGTGACACTTCAGATTCTTGGATAGTTCTCGATTGCTTCAAAAGCTTAATGGCAGACCATCTGGAACACTGAATCAGAAGGTTTGGGTTCAAGTCCTAGTAAAAGCATATACTTCAATATTGTGCTACTAGACGTTGACTAGGGCTTTTGTTGTCAAAAATCTTGTAATTGATGTAATAGTATATTTAACTTCTAGTTCAGAGAGTGTGTGCTGATGCAATCTCCCCAACCCCTCTTTTTCTGTGTGTGTGTGTGTGTGTGTGTGTGTGTGTGTGTGTGTGTGTGTATGTACACATAAGAATATATGTGGCCATATTAGTAAAAATTGGCAGAAGACATTGCTGACACTCACCCAGCTGAAAATAAACTCACTGACAATGAAAAACATCGAAACACCAAGGCTGGCTACAAGAAAAAAAAAACTTAATTT
>NC_056739.1:165280902-165343402 GCF_019279795.1 Protopterus annectens
TTAGAAGGGAGCACTATTTTGTTTAAGAAAGTTTCTGTAACTTACCCTGTATGCAAGTATTTATTTATGTATTCATGTTTGCATTTATTAATTGGATAAATGAACTGGACCTTCTTGGCCCCTTTTTAGACAATTTAACATAGTCAATTAACAAACAGCTTAAAAGTCAATCAGCCAGCATATTTTGGGGAGATTGGAAGAAATTACAGTACCCAGGGAACATTGCTAGAGGCATGGGGAAAACATGCAAAACTCTGCACAGGCAGTGACTATCAGTAAAGACTGAATACTGGACCCTGGTGATATTAAGGAAGAGATCTTACCAGTAAGCCTTAAGCCTCATAGCCTTAACTGTTGCTAATGCTCTGCAATCTGTACCCTATTCCTTCCCTTATTTTACATATTTGTTAAGCAAATAAACATTTGGAACCAATTTACCTCTTATAGGGTAATGTGGGAGTACAGTCTTGTTAAGTGACTTGATTAGGTTCACACAGTAGGTAAAGTGGGGGATATAGAGTGCAGCTCACAGCCGTACTCTTTTGCATTAAACTGTCAGACAAAACACAATGAAATTGAGTCTAATATGAGCACTTAATTGGGCGCTGGGTTAGCATACCTCTTGTTTCAATTCTCATATATATCCTACATTCCGTTCCTTTTTGTTGTGCTACTAACACAAATACAGTATTATGCTATTTTAACTTAATAACAGATTTTCTGTGGAAATGTCACAAAGTATGGCAACCCCATGCGTTTCAGAGAATATATTTACTTTAGCTGTTATGTGAGTCTAATTGATCATTGTCAGTAGCACCAAACACTGCAGTCATAACTTTATGCAACATGTGATCAACAATAGAGGCTAACTTAGGAAATGGGTCTATTTCTGCCACAGCATTAAGCACACAAAACATTCTGAGAACTTAAACTGGGGGAACCATTAACCAGTGTTTGAATACTATCATGACCTTACCTGAACTGATAATACAGCAAACAAAATCTAAACGGTCAAGTTTTAACTGAAAATATTGTATTTACATTTTACATTACATTGTATAGGATGACAAGAAGACAAAACGAATATGCTGTAAAAGATTGTTTATAGAAACACATATTATTCAGAAAACTTAAAGAATAAAATGTTAACACATCTATGATATGACAAGATATTTTATTAATAATTCAGATAAAAAAATGTTATCCTTTGAACAATTTTGACTGAAAGTGAGATCATTAAAATACTTTTTTAGTATAGAATATCACTGTATTTTATTTATGATCTCAGAAAAGAACTGGTTTGTTGTTGCTACCAGTGTATTGTTTAGTATTGGTTGTTTGGTTTACTATACATTCTGGACACAAAGTGGCCTGTGCATTATATTCCAGCATTATATTTGTCCTTACCTTCCTCCCCACCAGGAATAGTATATGTTGCCATATTTATTTGAGTTGCAAACAAGCCAGTTAGCACAGTAGTGAGGGTTTCATCCATGAAGCTGCTGTGTATGTGTGTTGTGTGTGTCTGTGTGTGAGTATGTGTATGTGTATGCACCTGTAAATGTGTGTAGGTGGGGGATGCTCTTGTGGATAGGTCCCTCAGATGTGTCACCTTCATTTGATCAAAATTTCATTTGACTGAAACCCATTTGATCGAAATGTCATTTGACTGACAACCAGTACTTCAGTACACTTCAAGGCAAATAACAGGGATTTGTCCCCTTCACCAATGTAGTGCAACCCTGGAGTTGTTATATATAGTTAGGTGGGGGTGTAGGGGGCACAGACTCCCACCTAATTTCGTTTAAAAGAAGAAAATAATACATAAAGTACAGAATTTAAATCAAAATAGGTGGGGGGCTTCACCCCACACACCCCTAATGTGGGGGGCTGCGCACCCCCCTATCTATATATACCAACTCCAGGGTCGCACTACATTGGGGAAGGGGACAAATCCCTGATATTTGCCTTGAAGTGTACTGAAGTACTAGTTGTCAGTTAAACGAAAGTTCGATCACATGGGTTTCCGTCAAATGGGCTGTCGATCAATGAAGGTGACCCACTTCAGATACATTTTTTTACTCTTTTCCACAATGTAGACAAAAATCAGTGCTATTTGTATAGTGATGCTGGGAGTCTGTTTTCACCTTACCTGTTCTAGTCAATGCCACAGTATGCCTCAGCCACCTAGTGTGGTCAGTCAGTGACAATAGCATAGCATAGCATAGTGTACAGGCTAAGACTAGGGAAAGTTCCTTGATGCCTAGGTCAAATGTCTACTATTACTATAAATATCACCTTAGGTCTTCCCTGAAAAGAGGCTACTAAGCTAGTGGGACTAACCTGGTTTACAAAGGATAAATAAATACCGAAAAAATAATGCTAATTACGGAAGCAAATTGGTCAGAAGCAAAAGATCCTGGTGAAGGCACTGACAAAAAGCACAATAAATGAAGACTAGACTGTATCACTTATTAGCATTCAAAAATCACTGTACATGCACACATCTTCTTAAACTATTCTAATAAAATGTTATCCCAACCTTCGGGTTAGGCTATTGCTTATTTTGTATTTATTTTGACAGAGTGCCTGTCATTTAACAGGCTGACCCTCTGATACAGAGGAAAGAGTCAGTCAGTGACGCAGCTGACTTGGAATCAGGTGACATACCAGCATATCAGTAGAGCCAGCTGGGGAGATGAATGGAACATTCTAGGGACCACATTACTTTTTCTTGAAAGGAGGTTAGAGACAGTTGCCACAGCATGGGGACCTATGACAGAAACTGGGGTGGTTGATAGCTAATGAGGAAGAACATGCATTAATGTTATTGCATATCCCAGTGCCATTTAAAAAGACCTAAAAAGCAACAAATAACATTTCTTAGGCATGACAGTGTGCCCAGTGATTAAGACCTTATGTTGATTCTTTCTGTGTATTCTTATTAGACACAAAAATGTCTGGATACGCCAAAAATTGACCAGACTGAAACAGCTCAACCAGAGCATCTGGTGAAATAGCAAGGACAGGGAAAAAGTAATATCACAGAATGAGGAAAGGTAGTACACAGTAAAATATTAGACCAAAACAAAATGAAAATGAGAGATTTGCTGTTAAAAGTATTCTTATGTCATGGTATTTGAACCGATAAACACAGAAAAAGCATTCATACAACATTTTGAAGACAGATTATATATAGTAATATCATAATATGATAAGCTTGTTAGGCAATTAGCAGTGGTAAAGATGCTCAGGTTTAACCCCACCTTGGGATAAAAGCTCTTTTTTACTCTGTCAGATCACCCTGTATTACTGTAGTATAACCATAGCACATCTTTAGCTGTATTTGAGACTCAAACTTCCACAGAAGAGCCTCACAGGCTTTGCTAAAGGACTGGACTTCTGCAACTCTTATCACAGAGAACAGAACAATTCGAAGTAGAAGTAAATTGCTCTGAAGAAAAAAAATAGTTACTGCTATTTGGCAGATTTCCATTTAAGTAAGATGCCATGAGAGCAACACGTTGACCCA
The DNA here is from genome assembly GCF_019279795.1 of Protopterus annectens. NCBI lineage: Eukaryota > Metazoa > Chordata > Ceratodontiformes > Protopteridae > Protopterus > Protopterus annectens. The sequence continues at coordinate 165,284,435 of NC_056739.1, forward strand.
GGATTTTCCATTCCTATAGCCTTGAGACTTTAAACACGTGAAAAGTGATAGTTGCATTCAAAAAAGGATGTTTAGAATTATCAGTGACAGCAGTGTGGCCACATCTGTGTTTTATGGTAACATATGTATGAAAGCCATCGCCACTGTATTTTAATAACTTTTCAGATGCGCTGGCCAGCCTAATAAAGTTTTTATACATGCTTCTAGGTACAGCATCAGGACTTTGGATCTATCAGGCTTCAGTCTTAAAATATCATTATTTGTTTATTTATTTAGGTATGTATGTATTCATATATGTATTTGTTTATTTATTTAAATTTGTTAACCAAATGGGTGAGATAGTCTGAAGACTATTTTAAAATATGACAGTGGACGGTGGTATCACAAGTCAAAAGAACACAGTAATTTGATATGGTGTTATAATGACACAATATATGGAGTCTATAATGTGTCTGATGAGTAATGTGATAAACAAGTAATTATTAACAAAGTATAGCTGTATAGATACAGAATATTTAAAAAGAAACAAAGCCACCATTATATGGCAATTCTTACGTCATTACATTTTTTCAGAAATTACTTCTTGTAGGTAGAATCTTTTTGGGTCACTGGTATAGCATAAACAACTCTGAAAGTTATGAATCCATTCAAATGTTAATGAACTGTTCAGTTTTATATAACTTCCTGAAGGTGGACAGGCTTGTCAGGCCAAATAAAAGTACTTGTTTCATGCAGCAGATCATATGTGTGCTGTCTTACTGCTGTCATTGGTTAGCAAGGCAGAAAAATGAAAATGTCTGAAGATGTGACAATCAGGCATAACCATCAAGGAAGGTACAAAAATAGCATTAAATCCAGGGAGGTGGCTCTGACCACACCCTGACCCATGTAGACAATAGAATGTTGATGATGATGATGATGATGATGATGATGATGTTTAAGAAAAGGCACCGGCAATCTAGGTAAGATCAAAAAATATAATGCTAGCTGAAGCTGGACCTGACATGGCAATAAAACTTTTTTTTATAACCCGCTGGGTTATATGTACTATCACAGCCTGTATTACTACTGTATCTCCCTTCATTTCTTTTTAATTGTCCCTTTCTTACAGTGGAGCTCATCCCATCTATCAGATGACCCATTTTCCCCATTCCAGATGTATGTGGCCATGTACCTGTGGGAGGCAACAGCTGAGTGATAGTGTGCCATCATCCTGGGTGGATCAATATTTCTTACATTTCTTCCCAGGTATGTCTTAGCTATGGCTTTAAGGCAAGACATGCAGTGGTACAGTAAGAAACATTGTCTACTCTATGCAAGTGACTGATCCGTCCCTTGACAGTTTTCCTGCATGGAGCAAATGATCCCTTGTTGAATCTCTCAGTCAGCACCAGAAACTCCCATGCCATTGATGTTCCCAGAGGCTTGCATACTCTCATCCTTCCCCTGGGATGAGTAAGCATGACACTGCTACTCTGTTTCCATCCCTGCACCTGCCATCTTCTCCAGTATGTCAGCCACTACCTGAACCCAGGATGGCCGTGTGACAGTCAAGGCTCCTTTCCCCGACTCCATGAAGCCAGTTGTTTAGTGCTGCTTTTGTAAATGGGAAACATTTGTTACTCCTGCTACAGTTTGGAGCACATAACAACTGGAATAGCTGTATGTTGTTTCACAAAACTGTTACAGTTCTGTCTCACTCTGTGAAATTGTAAAAATAGATGCTTTTTATTGAACAAATGATTTCTATTTGTGAGTTAACATTCTGGAGAAGCTAATGTGTCAGTGAATAATGTGGTGTTAAAACAGCGATCACACTCCCAAAATGGTAATGAATTTGGGAATTATTAACATAGTTTATCTTGTGACTACTGTTTCATGTAGAAGTACTGTTACAAAACAAAAGGTAATTCCTAAAGGCATGCAGGGAAGTATTTCGTCTGTAAGGCTCTACACTATCACTTCTATGTGAAAATGAAGAGTCTCTAAGAGCACATGCACACAGAAATTCAGGGATTGGACATCAGAGTTGTCCTACTGCTGTCTGTAAACTCAGTAAATTAAGGAAAAAAGAACAAACATGAGGATTATACTTAAAAAAACAAACAAAAAGAAATAATGACTACCATGGCAAACAAACGTAGTTGCTGATGCCTGAAGGTTGACACGAAAGCAATAGATGAATGCAGAATTAATGTTTGTTTCTAGTGCTATGAGCATGCATTCATTATGATGTCAGCAATGAGTGCATGCCTGTGAGCATTTACCATACCCTTCTTACATTCCTAATCTCCCAGGCTGTAGCACTGCAAGCCTCATGAGTATCTCAGACAGAGTCCATATGGCCCTCCATTTTTGATTAGGTTCCTAACACCCACCCTCTGGACTCTGCTACTACTACCTTCAAAGCTTCCTTGTCCCTTTCCCCACCTCCCACTAAGGTAGTAGCTGATTTATTTGAATTAAAAGAATAAGCACTCTATCAAAAAATAAGTGCTCAATTTAAAAAAATGCTCGATAGTCACTGCTTTCAAGCTGTAAAGATTACTCCCGCAGTACTTACATTATCATTTTTTGGATGTTTTAAATGGGTGTTTTGCTAGCCTTAGGCAAATCTTTGTTCATATGGTGCAGTTGTGCTAGCTAAGATATCGTTATTTTTACATATGACCTAGGAAAGTAGAAAAAGAAATATAGAACAATTATGGACTAAGTTTTATTTATGAGCATACACTAAAAAAAAAAAGAAAAAACAAAAAGCAGGTACAACAAATGAAAAGCCATGCATCGAAGCTCAAGGAAACAACAAAAATGTGTAGGAGGGAAAGTAGAAACAAAATATGTATGAGAGTGTAAGACTATGCATCAAAAGACAGCATACATATACTGAGTTTGAGGTTTGATACTAGAGAGAGCAAAGACATAAAAAACAGTTACAGTAATACAGGAGTAAAGCAGTTCATAGGTTCATAGGTTGGTACTAGGCTATCGGCCCTAGGGCCTATACAAGCCTAGCTATAACAATTCCTTGGCTATTTCTTCCCACAGTATTTGCTTCCCTGGACCCCTGACTAGCAGGGTGACTGACGTGATCCCCAGGGTGAATTTACTATCTCCCATCCAATCATCAAGGTTTCTATTGAAGAGAGCCAAAGAGGCACTCTGCTTGACATGTATGGGCAGTCTATTCCAGAGCCTGGGGAGTCTCTGGGTCAGGAACCTATCCCTCCAGCATGTTTTGATCATTGTGATGACAAGGTTTAGATCCCTGGAGCGTGTGTCTCTAAGGGATTGGGATTTCTTTAAGTGTAGCATGTCCAACAGCTCTGGGTTTGACATGGCCTTGTATGTTAAGCAGAGATCGCCTCGGAGTAGACGATATGCGACAGAGTATAGGTGGAGTTTTTTTGACGGTCAGCGTAGGGCATCTGCTTTAGGCCTGTGATTCTTTTAGTGAGGTATTTCTGCGGCCTTTCCAGTTGTTACAGATGTCTTGAGAGGTACATAACAAACGGGGCATTGTATTCTATAATGGGTCTAATGGGGGATGAGTACAGTGGGACAATGACCTCTTTTTTTCTGGATGAAAAGCCCTTAGTGATGAGGTGTGCCACATAGAAGGATTTCCTGACTGTTGTGACGATGTGGTTATGGAAGGTGAGACCACTGTCCACCTGTGCCCCTAAGTCTCTTATCACACTTTCAGTGTTTAGTGTACTGCCACTTATGTGGTAATTCATGGGTACATGTTTTTTCCCAAAGGGGATAACTATACATTTCTTGGCATTGAGCTTGAGCCCATGGCTTTGGCATCAAGCATCTGTTTCTGTAAGGCCCTTTTGTAGAATATCCACATCATTTGGAAATGCAATAATGGCTCCCAGTTTGCAGTCATCTGCAAACTTTGTTAGCCAGAGTCTCTTAGTGTTGCCCTGTAGATGCCCTTGTAGATGCCAAACAAGAGCGGTTCCAGGACTGAACCCTGAGGTACTCCACTTGTCACTTGTCTGGAGCTGGTTTGGAGCTGGCTACTTTTACAGTGTGGGTTCTGTCAGTAAGCCAGTTGGCAACCCATCGAGTGATGTAGGGATTAATGCCCAGCTTAGTAAGTTTATCTATGATTCCAGAGTGGGGGATGGTGTCGAAGGCCTTGTTGAGGTTCAAATAGGCTGTGTGGACCACCTTACCCTTGTTCACGGCTCTGGAGACTGATTTGAAGAAGTCAATCAGGTTCAGGAGACAAGATTGGCCCTTCATGAAACCCAAACTGCATGGGGTCCAGTGTTTGAAGGTTGCCAGTGTCTTTGTTTATAAATTCCATGATAATACATTCCATGGCCTTGCAGATCAGGCTTGTCAGACTGATGGGGCGGTAGTTTCCAGGATCCAAGGTGGATCCCCCCTTGTGGAGTGGGGTAACTGTAGCTGTGCGCCACTCACTGGGCACAAAGCCTGAGGTGAGGCTATGATTAAACATGACACTTAGGTGAGGTGCCAGTTCATTTTGTAGTTCATGTAGTACACAGCCTGGGATGTCTGCTGGTCCCATGGATGCTGTATTCTTAGCTTTGGAGAGTGTGTTTTTTACCTGTGTGGCCATTATTACCGGAATTTGGCAATCTTTTGGTATTGAGATGGGCCCTTTAGGGGGTGAGAGGGGGTGAAGTTTGCACTGAATCGATCTGCCAGGGCATTGGCAATATCCTTGGGATGAGTATATTTAATGCCATTCTGTTGTAGCTCAGAGCAGATCTGAGCATTGCCATTTAGATTCTTGACATAGCAATAGAATGCCTTGTTGCTGTCTTTGGAATCTTCGGCAATTTTATTTTCATAACTACAGTAGGAGTTTGTGAGGGATCTCAGTTTCTTACTGAGGCTGGTAAGGGAGTTTTTTGCATCCTGGGATTTTCCTCTTTTCTGCAACAGTTTCTTCCTTTTGTTGTAAAGTTTGTTTATGGCAAGGGGCCACCAGATTGGCTTCCTTTTTTGGACTGGTTCTATTGGGGATGGCACAATTCATGCACGAATGGATGTGCTCGTACAGTGCTTTAGTGTAGGATTCATTAGTCGAACTTTCAGTTCCCGTCTGCATGGGTGTCATGAAGTTTGTCACATCTGACTTGAGTAGCATAAAGTTGGCTTTGGGGAAGTTTTTTTTTACAGAGGCTTCCTTACTGGGGGGTGGGGGTGGGATGTGGATGTCAGGGGTGATTAGCTTATGGTCGGACCTGACCAACGAAGGGGTGACCATAGGTGTGGAGCATCGATTTCCCATGTTGGTAATGACCACATCTAGGATATTGGAGCCCCTGGTGGGACTAAGGATTAGTTGATCCAGGGCATTGGAATTTATGAATTCCAAGAACTGTTGGGCAAAGGTGTTGGTACATGAGTAGGTTTCCCAATTAATGGCAGGGTAGTTGAAATCACCCAGTATTAGGGTGTTTGGTTGTATCTTAATATTTTCCAGTATGTTTAGAAAGGTCTAGTGAGAATCTTGGGGCATGGTGGGGGATCTGTAGCAAGCTACAATTTGGATTGCAGTCTTACCTAGTGTTAGTGTCACCTGGAGAATTTCAGATGCATTGTATTGGGCAACTAGCCTGGTGTTGTCAATATCCTTGGTGAATATGGACACTCCTCCACCTTTAGTGTTTCGGTCCTGGTTTGGTGGCTGAAAAGTGTGGTAAGAGTTGTAGCCTGGTATTGCAGGGGTGCTCTCCGGAGCCTTGAACCAGGTCTCAGTTACTGCACAGATATCAATGTTCTCCATTTTTAGGAGTGCCTTGAGAGAGTAGATTTTGAGGGTTAGACTTCTAGCATTGCATGCTTGTACCTGTTAAGGTGGTGATTTTGTCCTTTGAACTTTGCCTAAAAAAGGCACTATAGGGGTGGCAAGAGCCTTAGCCAGTAACCTGAATCCCAGGGGCGACAGGTGCAGACCATCTCTCCCAAAGCATCGTGGTCTGTTGATCATTTCGTCCCAGGCAGACAGATACTGGATCCCCTTTGACTGACACTAGAAGCTTATCCAATTGTTGAAGTCAATCATTTTGTCCTTATACTGTGGTATCATTCTGGGTGAAGACAGGATGTCACTCAGAGCTAGGGACATACCTGCCTGAGCCACATGATCCAAGAGCTCTTCCATGTTTCTTTTCATGTAGTCCAGGGAGGTACGTCTCAAGTCATTCACTCCAACATGGACAATGACAGAGTCATATTTGTACTTGTTGTGGAGTGACTTGAGTGCATGCATTATGTGGCAGATACTGGCACCCGACAGGCAGCTGACTGGATTTTTCTTCTTGTTCAGCCTGGTGAGTGGGACATCAGTGTGCCTGACTATAGAGTCACCTATGACTAAAGTGTTGGGTACATTGTCTTGCCTTAGGGGCTGTTGGGTGGCACACTGGTGTTGTGAGCCATGTGACACTGGTTGTGATTGGTGTTTGTTTGCGTTTCAGCTTCAGAGGTCCTTGTTGCTTGGGCAGGTTAATGTTAAGGGCCTCCACATATGTGGGTTTAGTGTTGCTATGTGTGGGTGTTGGTGGTGTGGGTTTAGAAGGGCTATGTGTTGCTTGAGGTGTAGTGCGGGTGTTAACCTTCTCCTCTTGACTGTCTAGCACAATCTTGGGTGGAGAGAGCTTTGCTTCCAGTTTGGCTATGTAAGTGCATCTCTCGCAGGTTGTAGTGTTGGGTGGTAGGAGGAAAGGGTTGCCTGTGTACATGAGGCAATTGCTGCATTGCCCTCATATGCCCAGATTTACCAGGTGGACAGGAGAAATTACCAGAAGCTGACCCTTGGACATGTCTGGTTTAGTGCTTTTTTTTTTTGTAAAGTACAAGAGCTATTTTCCCTTACCTTAGCAAGGTACTTTGCAATTATAGGCTTAGTGCCAACAATTAATTTCTCCTTATTAACAAGGAGAGTTGAGTGCTTGTATCAGTTTAAGACTTCCTAGTGCTTTCCAGCAGGTTTTAAAGCAAGTGCTAGTCACAGGGATGCTTAAAGGTAAGATGAAAAAAATGGTTTATCCTAAACACTTCAGTGTGCACTAGAGGAGTTAGATGTGAAAGTAGGTAACTTAAGTTTTACCTGTCTAAAAAGTTTAGTTTTAGTGGAGAGTCACTTTTTTTAAAACAGCAAGATAGATTGAAAGGGGGTGGTCACTTTTGTATTCTGGTACTATGGAATACAGTAGGATGGCCAATACATTTAAATAGTTGAAGGGGAGTGATTTCACAAAATGATAATTTTGTGCTTACTCACACAAGCCAGTAAAAACAGAGAGAAAATGAGATATATGGTCACATTAACATAAGGGGAAGACAACTAGATAGACAGTGGTGTTTAAGAACACTACAGTAACCGGGTGGGAGAGTGGGGAAAACAACTGGGTGGGAGAGTGGGGAAAACATTTCTGCCTGACTCACAAGAGACAGAGCTGTGGTCTCTTTTCAAGTTTTAATATGCAGTTAAAAGCAGAATACAAGTAAAACACAAGGTAAATAAAACAAATCACAGTATTCAAAATAGGAAAAGGCAATAAAGTAATACAACAAATAAAAAGCAAATTAACCTTTCCCTCAGAGCAAAGTGTAGCAGAGTCTGGGTGAGCCTTTCTAGTAAAGCTATGATTGCCTTTGATAGCCAGATATAACTGTTTTATGCCATAATTCACAAATCTCATCAAATTAATGAAAAAAGCAAGGGTGACACTATCTGTATCAGATTATAAAAAAATATCTGAATATTTTCTGCCTTGGAAATGTAACCTCCATGCAACTTGCTCACGGTACATTTTATGATTTTCTATCCATGGTTAACTATTCTGCTTATTACATTTTATGATTTTTGTGGTAATTTATGCCTTTTAATATGCCTATCAACTGTCCAGATTTTCACAGAATGTCCATATTTTTGCCTTACATTTTTACTGTGTTCTTCATAACGTTTGTGGTTTATGGCAAATCTATGATGATTAAAATGACTAAATGACAGACATTTGAGCTTCAGACTTCATATCCTTCTGAAAACACATGCTAACAGAAAACCTGTTATTCTAACATCTTTCTATGTTTTTAAGAGCAAGATTTAAAATTTGTCCCTGTTTTAGGGCCTTTGTCTACCAATTATTTTAGGGTTTGTTCAGATTTCTTGCAATGACAGTTTCAGAACTAGTTTATTTGAATGCAATAAACCCACATAAGAATAGTCTCACATTGTAAAATGTTTAAAGTATGGTAGTATTGTATATTATTTGCATATTTTGCTTAGCTGATTTTTGTATACTTTGCTTGTAAAGCTATGCTACAGGAACTTTTTTAAAATGCTCTTACCCTGTACTTCAGCTGCAGTTCTTAAGTGTTTACTTCCATTATTAATTTTTAATCAGAATATTTAAACGTGTGCCTCAGTGCCTGCAACAGTTTGCCTAAATACCTTGTTAACAAGTGATATATTGAAAAAAAAAAGATGCAAAGAGATGTAAACACTGTCTCCTAAGCCCTGCACACTGAGTACTGTGTGCCATTTAAAGCAGTATTTTTCTCATCACTTCTTCTTAAGATCAGTAAGCCTCATCCCCCAACATTATGTGGTGCACATTTGAGGACTTCTGGTGGCAATGCTGCTGATTTGCATGGCACATAGCTTGTACCACACTGCCGTTCATTTCATTGTCAGTGCTGTGTACCTGTTGTCCTGAAGGATGGTTTACTTCTGAGATAACAACAGCCTTATGTTTCAGAGACCACCCTTCAGCTTTGGTATAGGTGAAGGCAATTTAGTCTAAGATTGTTACAGCAAAGTGGAATCATGTTCTCCAAGAGCTCAGAAAACTTACAGACCACAATGAATTTATACACAAGCTTTTTAAGTACCTATAATAGATGTACTGCTACATATATATTGTATTTTTTTATAAAGATGGGAAACCCTCCATTCAGCAAAGCAGCAATCAACTTGTGCTTTCTTCTAGCAGCTATAAATAGTATACTACTAAAGCACTTCCTAACAATCAACTCTAAAATATTCATTTGTTGCAAATATGTAAAGCTTTTTTAGTTCCTACATGTATGTTTGTGTTTTCTAAAGTTTCATCAACTATCTCTTACGATACTCATTAAAAACAGATATGCATAGTTGTTATGCACTTTTCAGCATTCTGTATTATCTTTGTTATATGCTGAAATTATATAAGTGCAATTATGCCTGACTCATGGCTGAAAAGGGCCCACGAACTAGCCCACCTACCCAGTTGCAACTGACAATACATATATATGTGTGTGTGTGTGTGTGTGTGTGTGTGTGTGTGTGTGTGTGTGTGTGTGTATTTATGCATTTATGTATATGTGTATAGCTAAGTGCTTTCCTGACTCAACACTTTCCTGTAACTGCTCTTTCAGCTCCTATGGCACTTCACTAAAAGCAGCTTCTCTGGGACTTGACAGCTGTCAGCTGTATGTGTCCCATGCCTATTCCTTCCATGTTGTTTTGCTTAGAAATTTAGTGACTTTGCACACAAACCACTTTTCACTTTTTCACTTTCATTTCTATTTGTAAATATAGGGGCATAAAATCATCTAAAGTTTCCTCTACCTCTGAACTAGCTGATGGATGCCCTAATACTCCACGCCTTTTTTCTATTGTTTCAAAATGTGTTCACTACAATCCATTTAAAAATATTGTTGGTCTTGTATGTCATATGTTGTTACCTTATTACTTATCCTTGTTTGTTTACTGTATGACTTCTTGTAATTTCTATTTTGGTGCGTTTATTTTTCACTTGAGAGACTTGGCTCTATAGATGGCCTGTAAAATGTATACTTTTGTTAGTCTGGGCCATTGTTTCCCGCTTAAGGGGAATCAAATAAACAAGCACATAAACAGAGAAGAGTACCCAGGTATCATGTAGGTACTCTCTGTGACAGACTGTTACACACATCAGTGGTAGGTAGCAGATTCTTGGTTGGAAGGACAAAAATGAATGGTCTAATCTCCACGCTGACTCACTCCAATTACCCCTTTCTGCTACAGCAACTGCACATGCTATAGCATAATATCCATTTCCTGGATTATTATGGACCTGGTAGCAGGGTCTGATGCTGGTGGAATTGCTGAGGCTAGCCTGAAGTGAAATCTTAGATTCAGCATAACAGAAACAACACAATAAGTACAGAATGGAAGAATTACGCAAAGGTGAGAGAAAAAAAAACAGACCCACAAAACTAATACGTATAATAATCACACTTTAATAATTTTCAATGCACAGAATTAAAATAAATGAATTACACTGAATAAAGCAAACTGTGACAACAGCACCGATACTGGCTGTCATATTTCTAACAAACTCGTTAGCCTTAACCACAGAATGCCACACCATGTAATACTTAGGTTCGTACTGCTACACTACACACTGTCTCTTCCTCCCTAGTTAAGTGCCAAGTCACTCACCTTCTTTCAGCAATGTTTGACAGCAATAATGAATGGGTATATACCATCCTAAGTGGTTGGCACACTTGTTTTTTGCAGTTTCACTATACCTTCCTGTAAAATAAAATATTCTTCTCACATTACTGTATCTCTTTTGTTACTTTTATGCTGTCATTGTACTCCAGACACACTACATGTGCTGTTTCATTAACTGCAGCTTATCATTTTAGTTTGTTCTGCACATGATGCAGTAACTGAACCTTTTCCCAGAGTGCTGTGCCATGCAGCCTATCTGATTGTTTAGATTACTGTGGAGCTTTTTACACTGCAAAGTCATTTCAGCCAGATCACAGGAACTGCAAAAAGCTGACCTAACTGAGACTCCCAAGTCACAAATTCCACACCACATCTGTTTTATTAAAGAAAATGTTAAGAAGTCCCTCATGAAGAGATCTGAAGGGAATATCACAATGGTTGCAAAATGTCCTGGACTCTCACCTGTTGTCCCTGGTCACCACAAATTATGCCTGCTGTTGCTATACCAAATTTGTAGATATTATTTGATTTATTTACCTTACAATACTTGTACATCAAAGAAATGAGGCCTTATTTTCATGGGAGAGGATATGTGCAAACAATGTTGTACTGGGAACTTAAACCCTGTTACAAAAATTAAGTGTATAGTCTATAACTGACAAAAACGAAATGCATACTCTGTATCCACAGCTAAAGGTGCAGACCTAACTCAGTCTGTCTGAGTCCGTATTCAGCCCTGGGGCTTACTGTTTTGTCCAAGTTCTAATTTCCACTCGTCTTAATATGTATACACATTGCGTTCCAGCCAAACTGCTGTTGTCCAGCAACGACTACACAGACAGACAATGACAGCTAAAAAGAGCCACAGATAATAAAGACAGAATAAAGCACAAAGTCACCCACTCCCAAGCACATCTGAAAGTACTGAGAGGTTTTGCACCTGCTAGAGTGTTCTGAGGATTCTATAGCACTATGCAAATCAGAGAATGCATTTATGTTTCTCCTGAGCTTTAATAAACTCTATGGGTGTGCGTGTATGTGTGTGTGTATACACACACACACACACACACACACACACACACACACACACACACACACACACACACACACACACACACACACACACACTTTCCTGTATAAACTTTACTACAAAGCCTTGCTAAAATGAATTTTTGTCTTCCAATGCATAATTCAAACTCTTTCAGTGCAGTAATTACAGTCACAGTTTGTCAGTTAGTGCAACTGTAAAATATGTTTGCATCTAAGTGGATAAATACACTGCAGTTATATGCAGTTACACTGTAATAACTGTAAGTAAACAACATGATTAAATAAAAGCCATAGACAGCAATTTATGTGGAAGTGGTATTGGAAAGCTTATATTAGATTAATTTTATTTAGAAAGAATGAGTATAGAAAAGAACTTGAAGGAAGCCTACAGTAATGTCTTATTTAGGATGTGTGAATTAAGAATCTAAGTTTGATCCTGTACTAGTCATGTAAGATTACAGAATAAAACACACGGATGTGTGTATATGATGGCAATGCCTACAAACTCTAGAAATGGTCATCAACTTATACAGCACTCCATCCCGCTGGATGCAATAACTGATTAATAGATCATTCTTTCAACCCTGTGTGATTCTTTTCCCTCAAAGATACATGTTCACCTGCCACTCTCATTCAGTCAGATAGCACTTGTCAGACTGGTCTCACAAGTTCTCAGTGTTACAGATTTGTGTTTGTTACTGCTCTGAAATCTTTGTTTTTTTTTGTCTGTTGCTTGACTTCTAACACACCCCACAATTAGATTGGTAGTTCTGATGTTATCCTTTCAAATGGAAGTGTCTTCTTAATTACATTAAGGTATGATTTTTGTGCTATGCACAGCAAGAATTGTGAGCACAGTCCCAGTTACCTTGTTAGTATCCTTAAAATTAGAATAGAAGGCATGCTAAAAATATGTTAAGGAGAGATGACTTTTTGCATTGGAGCTCAGTTAATGCTCTACTTCTGATTTATATGTTTGGTTATTGTGTTACACAGTGGCTTGGCATAGGCACTGGAAATGCATTACTGTCAGGTCATTTTCTAAAAAGCTTCCTTCTCCATTAAATATTTACTCCAGCTCTCTATTTCCTGTCCTTACAGCCGTCTGCAACTTATTTCATGCTTTACACATTTTAATCTTAGAGCTTCTGTTTCACTTATCTTTCAAACAATAACATGAATTTTTTTTTTGTTTTTATTAAACCTGCCTGCACTATATTTGTATTGTTCTTATTTGTACATCAAGCAGTCTGGCTGTGGAGGATCCTGGGGGGGGGCAGCTCTGGCTTGCCGCACAGGTGGCACCTAGCGGGAGCACTACTGCTCACCTAGTGGTGTTTGAGTGTGCTGAGCCCATGCTCTCTGTAGTGAATTTGCACTATGTAGCCAAGGGGAATTAGGTGTGCAGAAGCATACCTACTTGGGAAACACACACTGATAGTTTTGCTCAAAAGAGTTGCATGAGGGTGGGGGTTGGGGTGCTGCCAGAGGGAAAAGGTAAACATCCTGCCAGGTCCTGCAAGCTGGTCTGCTCCCTACTAACTGACTAATTTCAAAGAATGGAGGGCCATTTGGGGTTCCTGGGTATGAAGGACCTAGCCCAGGAATGCCTGGTTCTCGCAACCCTGGAATGAATTGACTAACTGGGTGTTAGTAGAGGAGCCATTGTGGCAGAGTCCTGGGTAGGGGGACTGTGCTTTTTCAAAATGACTCAGAAAAAAACATGGTTTAGCATTGCATACAGAGTTCCTTGAACAGAATACACACACTAAAACACATTTACAGCTTTCACAAAAACAGGAATGTTGCTCATACCCTAGAATGGAGCAAAACAACTCTGTGTAGTTTTGTTAAATTCTAAGATTTTAATTTGAGGAAAATGATGAGGTGTTTTCAGAATAATAATAGACTGTTGCAAAAGACTTCTGCAGAAAAAGAAAGCTACTGGCTGCTGTAACTAGACAGCGAGAAAGAGGGAATTCAGAGAGGTGAAGAGATCATGATGGTTTATAGATGATATGCAGGCATAGGACAGGGGGTATGGAAAAGGAGCTTGCATGTTAGGTACAGAAAAAAGACAGGAAGCAGGCATGAAGGGATATCCAATTGGTTCAGGAAACTGTCAGGCAAGATAGAGAGAGTAATAGCAATTTTTGAAGAAATAAGTCTGAAATCTGTAGCAGATGATCAAGGAGGCGGCAGTAACGATAGGAGGGAAATATCTGGGTTACCTATTATATTCTCAAAAGCCGACAATGTCGAATCTGACATTGTCGACACGAGAATAGCGAAAGTGCAGAACGTCGAACGGGTAAACAGAAATCTCCGTAAGGGGAGATTTCCGTTTACTTCAATGTAGTGTGGTCTCGAAGTTGGTATATTTAAGTAGCGGGGGGCATGGGGGGGTGCAGGGGGCCTTGCCCCCCTGCCTACACTCTTTAGATTTTCTATTTTTGTTTTAATTTATTTTTTCTGGAACATTCGAAATTTTAATGGTTCGATCATTAAAGGTCGACATTTAGTGATTCGAACCATTAAATTTTCTATGTTCTAATATAGACCCAAATATCTGATTATGAGAACGAGAACTCATTCATTTAGTGTGACCTGTCTTGAGGCCCAAGAAATATCACTATTTAAAAGTAAGCTGTATAAACACTTAGCAACTGCAAGTGTTTAAAGAAAATGACTAAACATATCTTTTAATGCCTGTTCATATGTGTGTACTAGGCTAATGACCACTGAGCCCTTTTTTTAAGCCTAGCCATGCATCCCAAATCTCTGACAAGTGCTGATACCTTTGGTAAGTGTAAGTAGGGGCTTGGGAGATGAAATGTTTACAAGCAAGGGTCTGGGAGATTAACCATTTATTTACAGGCTGCCTTTGTCCATTAGAAATATGGGTGCCAAACCAGGGATGAATTTCTTATTCACTATTCATTTGTTGAAGTTACACTTACAATCAGTTTGGGAGGAACTTTGCTTCACATGGACAGGGAGCCTGTTCCAGAGAAGGGGTAGTCTCTGGGATACATACCTGGTTCTCCAGCAGGTGCTATTTACATGACAGGCAAGGTTTAAGTCTTTAGAAGGGGTAATTATGGTGTTGTTTTGTTTTGCAGATATGCAGGAAGTCCATCAGAGTGGAGTCTGACAATGTCTTGCATGCTAGGCATAGATCTCCCCTCAACAGCCTGTAGCAAGCAGAATACAGGGATAGGGCTTTGAGGCAGTCTACACAGGACATGTTATTTACTCCTTGTATTCTTTTAGTGAGTAACCTCTGTGGCCATTCCAGTTGGTGGATGTGCCTGGTTAGGTACATCCCAAAGGAGGCAATGTACTCAACAACAAGTCTGATGAATGTTGAATACAGTGGATAAGTGACCTCCTTGGACTTAGATGTTGAGCCTTTGTTCATAGGTTCATAGGTTGGTACTAGGCTATCAGCCCTAGGGCCTATACAAGCCTAGCCATAACAATTCCCTGGCTATTTCTTCCCACATTATTTACTTTCCTGGACCCCTGTCTAGCAGGGCAACTGACGTGATCCCTGAGGTGAATTTCCTTTCTCCCATCCAATTGTCAAGGTTCCTCTTGAAGAGGTCCAAAGAGGCACTCTGCTTGACATGTATGGGCAATCTATTCCAGAGTCTGGGGAGTCTCTGGGTCAGGAACCTATCCCTCCAGCATGTTTTGTTTATTGTGATGACAAGGTTTAGATCCCTGGAGTGTGTAGCTCTGAGGGATTGGGATTTCTTTAAGTGTAGCATGTCCAACAGCTCTGGGTTTGACATGGCCTTGTATGTTAAGCAGAGATCACCTCTGAGTAGACGATATGCGACAGAGTATAGCTGGAGTTTTTTAAGGTGGTCAGCGTAGGGCATCTGCTTTAGGCCTGTGATTCTTTTAGTGGGGTATTTCTGAGGCCTTTCCAGTTGTTGCAGATGTCTTGAGAGGTACATACCAAATGGGGCGTTGTATTCTATAATGGGTCTAATGAGGGATGAGTACAGTGGGACAATGACCTCCTTTTTTCTGGATGAAAAGCCCTTCGTGATGAGGTGTGCCACATAGAAGGATTTCCTGACTGTTGTGGCGATGTGGTTATCGAAGGTGAGACCACTGTCCACCTGTGTCCCTAAGTTTCTTATCACACTTTCTGTGTTTAGTGTACTGCCACCTATATGGTAATTCATGGATGTATGTTTTTTCCCAAAGGGGATAACAATACATTTCTTGGCATTGAGCTTGAGCCCATGGCTCTGGCACCAAGCATCTGTTTCTGTAAGGCCCTTTTGTAGAGTATCCATATCATTTGGGGATTCAGTAATGGCTCCCAGTTTGCAGTCATCTGCAAACTTTGTTAGCCAGAGTCCCTTAGTGTTGACCTGTACTTCAGAGAAGTAGATGCCAAACAAGAGCAGCCTCAGGACTGAACCCTGAGGTACTCCACTTGTCACTTGTCTGGAGCTGGATTTGGAGTCGGCTACTTTTACAGTGTGGGTTCTGTCAGTAAGCCATTTAGCAACCCATTGTGTGACATAGGGATTAATGCCCAACTTAGTAAGTTTATCTATGATTCCAGAGTGGGGGATGGTGTCAAAGGCCTTGGCAAGGTCTAGATAGGCTGTGTGGACCACCTTACCCTTGTCCATGGCTCTGGAGACTGATTCAAAGAAGTCAATCAGGTTCAGGAGACAAGATCGGCCCTTCACAAACCCAAACTGGGTGGGGTCCAGTGTTTGAAGGTTGCCAATGTCTTTGTTTAGAAGTTCCATGATAATACGCTCCATGGCCTTGCAGATAAGGCTTGTCAGACTGATGGGACGGTAGTTTCCGGGATCCAAGGTGGATCCCCCCTTGTGGTTTGGGATAACTGTAGCTCTGCGCCACTCAGTGGGCCCGAAACCTGAGGTGAGGCTATGATTAAACATGACACTTAGGTGAGGTGCCAGTTCATATTGTAGTTCATGTAGTACACAGCCTGGGATGTCATCTGGTCCCATGGATGCTGTATTCTTGGCTTTGGAGAGTGCGTTTTGTACCTGTGTGGCCATTATTACTGGAATTTGCCAATCTTCCGGTATTGAGATGGGCCATTTAGGGGGTGAGAGGGGGGTGAAGTTGGCACTGAATCGATCTGCCAGGATATTGGCAATATCCTTCGGATCAGTATTTTTAATGCCATTCTGTTTTAGCTCAGAGCAGATCTGAGCATTGCCATTTAGATTCTTGACATAGTTATAGAATGCTTTGTGGTTGTCTTTGGAATCTTTGGCAATTTTATTTTCGTAACTAGCTTTGGAGGATTTTATGAGGCATCTCAGTTTCTTACTGAGGCAGTCTGTTTATATGTTGCACAACATAGAAGGATTTCCTCACTAGCGTAGATGCATGATGGTAAATGGCTAGATTAATGTCTACACGTGTCCCCAATTCTGTGACTACTGAGGTGATTCTTAGGGGTATGTTGTCAATATGATAGTTCCCAGGGGTGGCTGACTTCCCAAAGGATACTATTATGTGTTTCTTGGCATTTAGTTTTAGTCCATGGCTGTGTGACTCTGGCACCAGTTATTTGTCTGTGTCAGCACTTCTTGAAGAACATTAGTGTCAGGGGGGAGGGGGGATTCTATGACTGCTCATAATTTGCAATCATCTGCAGATTTCGTTAGCCAGAGGCCCTTCACATTGGCTTTTACTTCAGTGAAGTAAATGTCAAAAAAGAGGAGTCCCAGGACCGATCCCTGAGGCATTCTGCTGTTGACTGGCCACTTTGTAGAGGTGGACTCCTCAGTTCTAACTTCCTGGGTCCTGTCTGTGAGTCAGCTGACTTTCTACCCAGTGACATAAGGGTTTATACCAAACTTCCTGAGTTTAATGAATTCAATGGTCTCGCCTAGCCCAGAATGTGGTCATCAGCTGCAAAGCCCTCTCTCCCCTTGGAATATGGAGGGGTGAGCCTAAAAGAATAAAAAAAAAACTGGATGAGTGTGAGAAGCTTTCTGGTTTATATTTGTTTTCCAATTTATTGCTTTTCAATGATGGAGCAGATAGACTGCTCGGTTTGGTCTGTTATGGGAGAATATAGCCTGTTTAAGGAAAAAGAGGTTAATTAGTTTAATGTATTGGAAAAAATACAAGTAAATGGAAAATTTTTCAGGGTATTGAGGCTGTAAACCATGTTGTCTATTATCTCAGTTCATTTGAGCACTGATATTAGGTGAGACAATTCCTTGTCTGCCGTATCGGGTTTGTCATTTTATCTGGTTCGAAGTTTTATCGAATTGATGCAACATATTAGGAAGTAAAGCTTTGGTTAAGTAATCATTCAGTGATTTACATCATTAAAATGGTGTTTCTTGTAAATGAAGAATCAAATTCTGAGTCCTTGTTGTAGTTGGACCAGATAAAATGGCAAACCCAATACAACAGACAAGGAATTGTCTCACCTAATATCAGCGCTCAAATGAATAAAAAAATAAAAAATAATGGTGGGGACAAAGGCCCAAAAAACAGGGAGAAATTTTAAATATTGCTCTTTTAAACTTTGAAAGCCGATTGATTAAAAGGTTTTGCATTGGCATATGTTTTCTGGAGGATATGAAATCTGAAACTCAAATGTCTGTCATTATTTACTAATTTCTATCTTAAGTGATATGCCAAATGTTATGATGAACAGAGCAAAGATATCAGGCAAAAATCTTAACAGTTGAGACATATAACGGGGCATACCTCCAAAAATAGGTACATCATGTGAAGGGGTAAATCAAGTCTGAAAATAGGTACATTGAGGTCTGCACAAAAGTGCATGCAAGGTCACACACACACACACACACACACACACACACACACACACACACACACACACACACACACACACACACACACACACACACACACACACTTTCAGGCAATTTACACCCCACCCACTAGCATGTCATTGGGAAGTCATAGGAACCAGCCTTGGTGAAAACTCACAAAGACAGAGGAAAGGCGTTCAATCTCCTCTTGGAAAGTACATGTGCTAGGAAATGAATAGAGAGGACCTAGGGCTGTGAGGCAGCAGTGATAACCGCTATATCTTGGCTGGTCCTTTTAAGTTTTGTTTAGTTGTTGGTATCGGTTAGGGTCCATTGCAAAAAATTGTTTGTTTTTAAGGACAAGTGAACAGCAGTTGGGGGGAGGGGTAAATGACTTGGTCAGAGTCACAGAATATGCAGCTGGACACTGCATTAATCAGAGCCAGACTTGTACAAAGTAACTCATTAACAGTTCCTTACTTTGGCCACTAGGTCACCCATTCCTGGTAAACAGAAATAGAATGAGATATATGAGGGAGAAAGCTAATACTTTCTATTAATTACATGCATATTCCAACAGTTAATTCATGACAGAAGCCCAAAGTGAGCTCCCAATTCATTTTCTGCACCATGTCTTATGAAGCCTCATTTCTGGATTAGCTTTTATAAAGCTCCTTAAGATCATGTTTTGATGGAGCGGCTGGCTGATGCTAGTGCACTGTAATCATTTTTGATACGCACCTAGACTTCTCATCACATGATACTGCCTTCCTTTGCAACTGTGTTAAGATATTACAGCTGTAGAGAACTGAAAAAGCAAATGTTAACTGATACAGAGATTTGATGTTGTAATTACTGTTGTGGAGTGAGGTGCAGTCCCACCTTGCATCGACAACTGTGCCTCTCTTTTCCATATTGTGCATATAATCCATATTGTGCATATAATCTTATGTTATAATATAGAACATACTACTAATTATTTGGTCTGCATTTTTCTGATGCACAGGATAGTGCTACAGCTAACTGAGTACAGAATTTCCATTTCTCTTAGCAAACCTAAATGTAATGGATTTATGGTATTCTTCATACCTTAATAAGTTTATCTCCTGTTCTGTCCAGTGTCTTAGGAATATAATTGTATGTACACCAAACATTTAATATATATTAAAAGAAAAGAAATGGAGAGCTATAGTGTGTAGCTAAACTATATATTTTCCAGATCTTTGTTCATCAGTTATGTTGTGAATGAACAATTTT
This sequence comes from Protopterus annectens, assembly GCF_019279795.1. Lineage (NCBI taxonomy): Eukaryota > Metazoa > Chordata > Ceratodontiformes > Protopteridae > Protopterus > Protopterus annectens. Next base: position 165,304,025 of record NC_056739.1, read on the forward strand.
CTGGCTGATCTAAGTTTGATTCCCACATTAACGGTTTGCTTACTGTGTAACTCCTTACAAACTAGCTACTCCGTACTTCAGAGAGGAAATGGGCATTTGTAGCAAGTATATTTACCTAGTTATAACAAGCAGAATAGACAGAGAAAATGTGTCGAAATCTATAGGCCTTCATTACACTTCAGACATAGACGGCTGTTTGTATCTATCAGATTTTACTTAGTTATCAGAAACATAATGAAACTTTAAACTAATTCAGGACTGCTTCATTTTGAGGGTGAGCTGCATTAATTTAAGCGTTTGTAAATTACTTTAAACAACTCCCTAAAATTTGTAAGCTATTTTAGGGAGATTTGTAATCCTGAAATTGATAATATTCCCTGACATTTTATACTTCTGGATGCATCTTATTCTTTCCTCATGTTTCCCTCTTTCTGTACACAATGTACAATATATAACATATTGACTTCTGGATGTGTCTTAGTCTTTTTCCCAGGTTTTCCTCTGTTTATTCAAAATGTGCCATATATAACTTATTTTTATTGTCTTATAGCATCTATACAGTATTCTTGTTTTCCTATCATGATGTTGATATGATCAAATATAAACAGACGTTGTGTATATTTAATATTTGTTTGATTTTTGTTTTGAGAAAAATGATGTAATTATATATAAAAAACAAATTCAACACAGATATATGGAGAATTTCTTTTGAAAAAATAGACAATTGAAGCATGAATACAATCAAATTAAACATGCACATATGGGAATATTTCCTAAACCCTAAACCCTACATTGCCAGGTACAGTTAGGACACAACAAAAAATTGTCACAATGGTGTACACATTATTCCCTTATGTTTTCTTTTTTTTTTCATATCTAACAGCACAAACTTAAATAGCTGTATAACTTACCTTTCTGTTTCTTGACATGTTGCTATACAAGAAATCAGAATGAGCCCCAGAAAACTTAAAAGCACCAAAGATTTTTCTGTCAGAAGCATCTTGATTTCAGCCTGTGCAAAGCCACAAACGAGGAAACAAAATATTTTAGTAAGGCAGGTAAGTTAGTGCATGAAATAAGAAATTTGATCAGAGGTGCATTTTAATTACTATTATTTATTCCAGGTGCCACAGCTGACTTTTGACAGGAATGTTTCACACAGCAAACTATTTAAGATGGGTACTGTAATATATAACTTAAAAAAGAAGTTATGACAATTTTTAATTTGACAGCAGATGGATACCTTGGAATGGCCAGCTACATGATTGTGTCTACAAAAGTTGTGGTGTCAGGGGCAAAAAATAAAGCTATATGCTGTCTGTAGTTTGCATTAATTTTCTACGTGCATGAGCTGAGGACAAAGATGCCTTGCTTTAGAACTGCATTCAGTACACACCACTGTCAAAGTATGACTTAACAGGTACATTGTGAAATCAGTAAATCTGGGCTACAAATCACTTTCAACATCTTCTTAACATTGTTTTGTTTTGTTTTCATTGTAAGGAGACTCTTGTCTCTTTTGCGGCTACTTTTACACTTGTTCCTGCTATGAAGTCACAGTTCTCTCTGCTACCAGGTGTTTCCTAGAATCACTTTTCCACAATCCAGGAAAGGACAGAGAGTCTAAGTTAGAAAAAAGCTGCAAAGAGACAATATGCAAGATGCAGACAACTGATTATTTTCTAGTCATCATACAGAATAAAATTTCCAAAATAAACATTTATTTGAGTGGTTGTTGCAACTGGATTCTATTTGATGACGACTTCCATTGCTCTAGCTGGAAAACTAACTAATTGAAAGAAAACAGGTTGAAATACCCCCACAACTCTTTTGAGAAGCACTTTTTGTGTACTTCTTAAATTGTTTTATAGTTACCTTGTGACTCTTGGTGATGGAATGATTCTGGCGGTAATATTCCACAGAAAACTGGAAAAGTGTGTAGCTACCACAAATGGATAACAGCAAATATAGCAGGGAGAGAGCATAGAAAAAAATATCTGTCCACTTGCATTTTCGTTTGAAGTATATACAGGTAACATTCATTTATTTGAATGTGGTTGCATTCACTTATTCAGAAGGAACTTTCACTGAAGTAGGAACTGCCAAATTGTATTTCTGTTCCCGGTTGGTGAACGTGTCTGTGCTGGATAGTGTTGTGGTTTGTGCTTGTTAATGTTACATTTGTCTTTAGTAGAGATAGGTTTGTGGTATTACAAGGACTGTGAGTTGATGCACTGATCTTTTAGTTGGTGTAGAAGTGTGTCTATTGTGAGACAAATTGAGAGATTAGTGCAGATAAATGTATGTTTGTGTGACTATAAAATTGACAGACAGTGGTATTAAGGAAGTTTTTCCTTTTCAAAACTGATCTGCTGCTATGTAATCTCAGAGTCTGTATACATTAAGTTATGGGGGTATGAATAATATGTGTGTGTGTGTGTGTGTGTGTATGTGTGTCTGTATACATACACACATATATATTTTTAAGATCTGCAGGTTAAACCAAGTTTAGAAAAAAATTTACAGTTCTACACTAAAGCCTAATAAAATTACCAACTTTCTGTAAAGAATCTCACATTTAATCTGGTGTATACAAATGCATTTTAAGTCTGCATGATATTTCTGAAGCAGCAGAAGTTGTATTGTTATGGTTTATAATTTTGCTGATGTCTCATTGCAGTTTGCTGGACACTGGGATTTACATGAAAGCTAAGTTGCTCTTCATTTAGACAAACTTTAAATCAGCAGATGAGACTAATTACATTTTAGCAGGAACATTTGTAACTAAAGAAATATTCTTTAATTTACAACTTCAATGAGAGAACTCTGTTCTTATTGATAACTGGTCTACAGTAATATTTGCCATAAATAAGCAGAAACTAACTACACACCAGTATAATTTTATGTGTTTGTACGGGTACTGTAAGCCCAAATCATACAGCATGTTTACCTTTAAACAAACTATGCGCTTTCAGCTGTTTTGCTTTCATAGAGAATGAATAAAAGATTTATGTAGGGTAGTTTTTAACAATGCTGTCTAAGAGGTAACGTTAAAAAGGCATGCTGCTGCTGCATAAATGAAACAGAAAAGTAATACAATTCTTATTTGAAAAAATATACAAAATTCTATCAGATACTTACTCTAGAGTGGAGAGAACTGTCCTAGTCAGTAAAGAGCCGTCTAATTGTCAGTCCTTCAAGGAGACAAGGATGACTTCTTGCAGCAGCTGCTTTTATATGTGACTAGCTATTACGGATTAATGATATGAACTTAGCAACACTTGAAGCACATACGTAGATGTCTACGGCACTCAATCAAATGTCCTGGTCCTCATTAGCAACACATTCTCATATGTGGAGACAGCCAGCAGGTTGGTTGGGTGATAGTGAGTGTGTGTTAAATGTCCTATTTCATATAGGCAAGTACTGGTTGTCAGGTTATAAGGACAAATAGAAGGTGGTGCCATATTCAAAGGATAAGTACTGAGTTAGGTCAGAACCATATTAGATGCATCATGCTCCAAGGACATATAATAAGTGACAATATATGTGTGTTAAATATGTTATGCTATGATTACAAGTGAGTGTGGGTACATGTTAAATATGTCATGTCCTGATTACAAGTAGGGGTAACTGTGGGTTCATGTTAAATGTATCATGTCCTGACTACAAGTACTGGGTGACTGTGGGTACACATTAAATGTGTCATGTCCTCATTACAAGTACTGGGTGAGTGGCTACATGTTAAATGTATCATGCCCTGATTACTACTACTGGGTGCCCGTGGGTGCATGTCAAACATGTCATGCCTTGATTACAAGTACTGGGTGACTGTGCATACATGCTAAATGTGCCATGTCCTCATTACACGTACTGGGTGACTGCATGTGCATGTTAAATGTGTCATATCCTGATTACAAATACTGGGTAATTGTAGGTGCATGTTAAATGCGTCATGTCCTGATTACAAGTAGTGGATGACTGTGGGCACATATTACAGCTGTCATGTTCTGATTACAAGTACTGGTTGACTGTGTGTGCTTGTTAAACCTGTCATGTTCTGAATACAAGTACTGGGTGACTGCAGGTGCATGTCCATATTACAAGTACTGTATGACTGCAGGTGGATGACAGTTTATGAAATGAGGTTAAATGTGTCATGTCCCACTTACAAGTACTTGGTGACTGTGGGTGCATGTTAAACCTGTCATGCTCTGATTACAAGTACCGGGTGACTGTGGATGCATGTTAAATGTGTCAAGTCCTGATTAAAAGTACTGGATAACAATGAGTATTTGATAAATCTATCATCTCTAGAGGGCAAGAGCTGGTTGAAGGTGCACCATGTCCTAAGGGTAAGCAGTAGTCTTTGTTCACGTCTTACCTGAAACCAAGCACAAGGAATCTAAAGAAATTAAATAGATACCTGGCTGTGTGAGGAGGAAAACCAGAAGGAAGTACAAAATGGTAGTGAGATTGGGGCATACACTGGGATCCTTATGAATTAGGTACTATCACGCAATGCTTCATTTTACTTAGTGTGTATAACTTTTTGTTTATTTTTTTGATAACCACATACATTCCTCTAAGACAAACCGGCCTATTTTTCATGCAGTCTAGGAAAGAAAATACTGTAAATTGCTTGTGAGGATCACAGGTTACTAAGCAGAGCCTAATGGAATTCAGATCCAAATCGCTGATTTTGCTGACCATTTAATAAACCCTGGTTCTATATTGCCTTTTTAGCCCTTTTCTGGCAGTGAATCAATTGAGATCAGCCAACTACACCAATGACCAAACTACAATAGCCGAGAATAAGTAAATGACAACAAATTCATGGCAAAATGCATCTGTCAAAAGCAAACCGATATTTGATCAGCTAGCTATTTTATGGAGATGAATGATGGGAAAATGTAAGAATTGACAGGAAAGCAGGTTTAAGTCCCTGCTATGGGAATTTCAGTCCTAACCATGACAGTCTATGAAATGACGTAGAGTACCTAGGTTCAGTAGTGGATGGGTCTGCCTAGAACAAAACATCAGATGTAAAGTTCTGCTGTAGGCTCTGAATAATTACTGTTAAACAGTTTCAGTGTACTTTAATACCTATCCTAGTGTCACGGCTACTCAGAATCATTCTCCCTGTACTGTAAATCCAGAACCTCAGAACCATTTGCTATGAAATCCATAAACCACAGCTGTATCTTACTACTGTGTCACCCCACTGGCCTGTGTGATGCAAACCATTTAACATTGTTCTGTGCACCATGTCTCTGCTTTACCTGGTGCTGCTCTACTGTCAGACTTATGGTATTTGGCCTCCAGCCTTCTTGTGGTATATTTTGCTCAAGAAGTTCACTTTCTCTTTATAGTTATTACCCACATGCATTTTTAACTTACAACACTTACTTGCTGTATTGTCCGGTTCTCTGGTATTACTTGAAGCACTATGTTTATTAGCATTGCATCTCAAATTATTATCTGCCTATACTAGAAGACCTGATGGACAAATGATGCATTATTTAATTCAGTGTTGTTGCTTTGTGGAATGCATTGTATATAATTATATTTGTACAGATAATTGCATATATTTCATTTATATCATGTCTGCCTACTTCTGACTTGGAATTTGCCTGAGAGGGGACCATTGAATTGTCTCACCCACCTGCTTAACAAACAAAATGAATGAATAAATGAATGAATGAATAAAGCATAAGAGAACAGCAGGAAAGGGCTAAGAGTAACCAAGACATAGTCATATTGTACTAGGCTGTAGCATACCAGCTTGGCATTTACATTTTAAATTAAACCTCAAATTTGATATACATATTGCACAAACTATCAAAAAAGTCCACATAAAACTTGGCACCCTATACAGGGCCAAACCATACTTAACTGCCAATGCCAGATTTGCCACTGCTCGCACACACCTGATATCTTCCCTCCTGTATGGCTCACTCATATTCACAAACCTTAGAAAATCCGACCTCAACAACCTTGAAGCATGCTACAAGATTGCTAAATATGCCACTAATCATCCATACAGATATCACCACTGCGCAGCTCTCTCACAGTTAAACTGGCTAGAGCTCCCCAACCTTTTATTATTTAATCAGCTAACTGTAACCCACAAAATTATCTATCACGCCAGCAACTGCCCTGTGATCTCCTAGTTAGTCCAACCTAGTAACAATCTTAGAACTCTTAGATCTTCTAAGAAATTGTTACTCAAGGTTGCCAACTCCCACAGCAGTCATGGTGACTCCCTCTATTCTCACAAGATATCCAAACTCTGGAACACTCTTCCAGAGACAATAACAAAAAACCCTAACCACAATCAGTTCAAATCACTCCTAAAGGAACACCTGACTAATCATTGGCTATGCTCTTGCTACTCTCCAGGATAATTATTAACGCTCTCCTACTACTGTTCTCAGCATTATTTCTATCATCTGTTTATTAATTGTGCTTACATAGAAATTATTGCACTACTTGTATTGTGCATTTGTTGTTTTTCGTACTATTGCTTGTATTGTTCTATTGACTATATTGTACTATTGCCTGCATTGTATTCTTTTGCAAAAATATGTTCCCAAACTTTCCCCTGTAGGTATCTGTCTTTCTTGAGGCTTCTCTTCAACACCTTTATCTGCTTCTTGGGCTCTTCTGTTGACCTCTCCCACCTTTGAATCATTCTCTAGCTGTATTCATCATCCTTTTAACTATTCCTGAGCTCCTTCACTACCCTACCTGGACCATGTTTCTGTTTTTCTGAGCTTTTCTCCCCGGGTCTCCGCTGAAAATGGACCCCCGTCCCAGTCGGACACTACCCAGTAAACAAATGTAATTAATAAATAAATAAATAAATAAATGTAAGTGCTGCACTCAATTTACTCCCATTCAGCAAAGATGTGGTTAATATGAAGCATTTCAGTTTTAAGATGTGGCTGTCCACCTGATGGATGGATGGATGGATGGATGGATGGATGGATGGATGGATGGATGGATGGATGGCTTTCTGGAACATTTCCCCATGCCACATAGGTCAGCTCATGTCTGCATGGGACAGAACCATGTAATGGTGCGGAGTTACAACAGTGTCAGATGCTAAGGCCAACCTGATGTGGAGACTTCACTTAAAATGATAAAAATACAACCTGCATTTAATTAGAAGGCAGATGCAAGGCACCTCAACTAATTTATAGTCAGCAAAGAGGAATACACAAAGAGAAACTTAATTCTGATTCAAGTCCATATGGGAGAGAAAGAAGAGCAGGTGAGAGAGCAAGGTATGGAGAAATAGAGAAAGGGAATTGGTTACACAAACGAGAACTTTATAAATTTATATGCTATAAAAACAGCTGAGAACCATCAGCTGAATGACTTGTGAAGATAACAATATCCATGGGTCGATTATAAGTAAAAAATGAGCAGTTCATGAAGGAAATGTGTCTTCTAAATCTGGATGTGGGAAAATCACCTGATATACATAAATAAATAAAATTAATATTCCACTATCAGGGAGACTCATTGAGGCAATAAGTTCCCCTTTTGGCACTGCTGAGAGTGGGGATATTAGGAATACAAATAAAGTAGCTGCCTTACCCAGGGTCATACATTATGTAATTGTAGGCTCCTGGGATGGATTCACTTTCAGTTCTCATACTTTACAGCTCATTCCATTAAACACCATGGTACACTGCAGATTTATAAACATTATCCTGGTGAAAAGTTTTCTTTTGGGGGGGGGTTGAACATACACACACACACACACACACACACACACACACACACACACACACACACACACACACACACACACACACAGCTGGTGAGGGTAATATAAAGTAACTTAAATGCAGAAATCAGAAAACAGAAGAGTTCACACTAGAGCACTGCATTCTGAGCGATCTATTTAGTACTAGGCTGTTGAAAATTCAACTACAAACCAAGCTACACATGCAGTTAGCATATGTGGTGTGGAATGGCATCCCTGCTGGCAAACATTTAACCTTCAACAACTTGCTAATGTGAATAAATGTCAGGAATGAACCTTGAAAGTTTTATGTCAGTATGGTGTCATCAGGAAGACAGTGTGGTTACTACAGTTCCCAAACTTTCCCCTGTAGGTATCTGTCTTTCTTGAGGCTTCTCTTCAACACCTTTATTTGCTTCTTGGGTTCTTCTGTTGACCTCTCCCACCTTTGAATCATTCTCTAGCTGTATCCATCATCCTTTTAACTATTCCTGAGCTCCTTCACTACTCTACCTGGACCATGTTTCTGTTTTAGAGTATGGCTTTTCTCCATAACTAGGTCCTCCCACTTCACAGGTGCACCCTACTTTCTTCGCGCCAATAATATTCCCTCTCCCATATCCTAATCTCCCTTGCCTGCATTCTCTTTCCTACAGTTCTCCTGGTCTTGCCTCACTTGTCCTTGCTGTGATGATGCCATCATCCTAATGGAATGGGGAAGAAGTTTTCCAGCATTACTGGGTGTTCATCCACTAACCAGATAACCTTCTTCTTGTTCTTTTGGCTTTTCCCTCATGATTGGCAGTGGAGTTTTACAGTGTCAAGTTGCCAGCCCGATGCCCAACCTTCCACAGAAGGCGCACACATGCATGCACTCACACCTAGGGCCAATTTATAGTGTCCAATCCACCTACAGCATGTCTTTGGGATGTGGGAGGAAACCGGAGCACCTTGAGGAAACCCATGCGACCACAGGGAGGACATGCAGATTCCGCACAGAAGGCACCCCAGCCGAGGATTGAACCGGAGAACTTCTTGCTGTGAGGCGTCAACGCTAACCGCTGCACCACTGTGGCCGACCACTAATAATCAGATAATATGTCACATTTATTCATTGTCCCCATATCCTGGGCTCTCCATGCAACCTCCTGCTGAAAATCGCAGCGTGTATGTGTCTTTGTGTGTGTCTTTGTCTTTCTACTAAAGAAAATTCCAGACCAGTCACCTGAAAGAAGTGATTTCATCTCACACTGCTAGTATGCTCTGTATATTTTTGCCGCTTGTTTATCTTTGTTTTCCTGATTGTTGGGACTGATAAAATATGTTATTTTAATGTATGTTTTGTTCTGAATTTCAGTCCTACAACATCCTTAGAATCCCTGCCTTACAGATATGGATTGAACAATATGTACTGTTGTGATGATATAAGGCAATGCACATGCTCACACCAAAGATATGTGGCTTTTTTTGTAGTCCCTGTGATTCATCATGCTTATAATCTGATAGCAGGTAAGTAGCACTTGGTCCACACAGCCTGCCCTTTTCCTACCTCTTTAATTAAGTAACAGATTCTACTTAATCAAAAGCTTATTTCTTTTCTTTTTTTTTACTTGTTATCTTATTTGTTAACAATTGCATTTTTGAATTACTCAGTTTTTGTTCATATTACATTTTTAGTTTTATTCACACCCATTTCCATGGAATTATACTTCTTCATATCACTCCTTAGCTTGACTACTTTGCAACTTCATATTCGGTCTTCTTATTCCAATGCATTTCTTTATCTGAGCTTTGCACCCATTTGGGCTGTCATTACTCTAACATTTGTAAAATGTTCTATTATATTCTCCTCAACATTCCTTATTTCTTTTCCTACAGTACATATGAAGGTATTCTAGTCTCTCCTTGTATGACTTCTGGTGCAGACTACATACAAATTTTGTTACCTTCGTCTGAAATGTCTCAGTTCTGTCTATGCCTCACAGTGATGAAGTCTTTAGCAGTACACAGTGTTCTAGAGGGGGGGTCTTCCACTCTTCATTGATGCAGTGCTAATTCTTTTTTTGTATGGGTGATTGCTCTTTTTTTGTATTCCAGTATTCCAACAGTTCTCCTTGCTGCTGTCTTGGACATTATTTATTTACATTTAGGCCGTCTGCTATGAATCAACCTGAATACCTTTTCTCATTTCTTATTATTATTTCCCCTTCCACCACACCTCTTAAGATCTTAGCACAAGAAATCTAGACAAAGCCTAAAATGATGGGGGGACAAAGGCCCAAAAATATGGACGGATTATAAATATTGCTCTTATAAACATAGAAAGTTGCTAGAATAACAGGATTTGTGTCAGCGTGCATTTTCAGAACGATATGAAATCTGAAACTCAAATGTATTTCATTATTTAGTGACTTAAATCCTCAATGATTTGCCAGAAAACCACAAAATGTATGAGGAACAGGCCAAAAATAAGAGGCAAAAATCTGGACATTCTAAAAAAATCTAGACAGTTGAGAGGTATGCCTTCCACAACTGCACATTGCTTCCTCAAGACTGTGTTCCACATATGCATTCATTTGCACTTTTGTAAACTGAATTTACTTGCAGACAGACAGTCACATTCTCTCTCACACATTTACTTACATACACACACACCTACACATCAGATCCCTGCTTTCTTCAGCCCATTATTTATGCGACTTCAGTTTCAGCCTTTGTAGTGGCATGGAGGGAGGGAAGGGACCAATTCATAAATCTTTGGCTCCAGATCCCATGACCGCTGAGTCTGAGTTAATACCATGATATGCTAATGAAGGAATTAGGTAGAACATCTGCTCCTATTGACTGAAGCATGGCTGCATCGCCTTGCTGGGAGTGGATCAAGTATAGTTGCAATATTGTGCTTGCATGTAATGGAATGCAACACTGGATGTGCCTTTTGCAACACTTTGTGTATTTCTCTAAAAAGATTGTCATTCCAAGGAAGGGTGATGCTGCTACTCAGCTATGTTATGCCAAGTGGCCCATCGCCACTCACCATTATTTCTTGGAGGGGCACTTTGCTGCTGTATTTACAGCCTGGTGCTCACCATTACAGCCCCATACCTTTTCTTAACTGCTCCACAGTGCAGTCTGTCATTGACTTCATTGTGAATCATAAGATTAGGCTGTGGATCCTCATTTGCATGCTTTACATACCTGGACTCCTCCAGATATGCATCTCTCTACTCTATAGCATGCCAAGTGGTTTGAACATGCTCCTATAATCCAACTTTCACCTGCCCATGCCAAAGGTAATTCATTTTGCGTTTTAGTTTTGACCTTATTCATTAACTGAGGCAGCCACCCATTTACATACATGATGCTTTCTGATATATTCTTCTCTGTGATATAATTTATTCACTGGCTGTGCTACATTGTCAGTAGATGGTTAAGCTTCAGTTTCCCATTAATTAGTAATTACTGTTTTGTAACTGCTGCAGTTACTTTAAAAGAGCTTTTTCATTTTTTGCTGTATGCATATATATAGGTATGTATGTATGTGTAGAGGGCATAGATTCTCTCAGCTGTCCCTGTCTTTACAGAATCTTTCTGATTTTTTGCTTCATATTTCAGTCTGTTCCTCATAAAGTTTCTGTTTTTTTTTCTGGCAAATCAATAAAAATTACAGCTAATAAATAATAATGACAGTCATTTGAGGTTTCAGACTTAAAAGACTTCAAAAAAGCATGCTAATGAAAAACATGTTATGCTAGAAAGCTTCTAAATATATAAAGGCAGTAGCTGTCACTAATGTTGGTCCTTTCTCCTCCATTATTTTTAACTTTCTTCTTCCTGAGTGATAAGAAGTTGAGACATATGTGGTGAGGGAGTCTGCAGTGTATTGAACTGTATTCTGACAACAGTGAACTGAAAAGATGATAAACAACCACTTTCTTAGTTTTGAACATTAAGCTTTAGACATAATTTATTTTCTCTTGAAAGAAAAAATATATGACCAAATGATTTTCCTTATTATTTTTTAAGGCTATCATTATTACAGCAAAAGTCTGTAAAAAAAAAGCTCTAAGATGCAGTACAGGGCATCTAGAACTGGGCCTATCAGCCCCTAGACCCCCTCTCCCAGGCTTAATTCACTTAATTCTTCCAGACTAATTACAGTAGAATCTTGGCCAGTTATGGAGTGTTCAAAGCATGGGGCAGCTAAAACGTAAGACAAAGTAAGAAAAATATTAGCAATCTATGTGGATTGTGTGTGGCTGGGATGAGGGAAAAACAGGGAAGACACTAGAATAGTGCAGGGAATTCTAGTGGATAACAAGAGAGTCCATGGAGTCCTCTGTCTAGGGATTCATTTTACCTAAGGCTGGCCTTGTTGATTGCAGATAGACATCTAATATGTGGGTAGTCAGTAAAGTAACTATAATGACTTGGTATATACTGAGGCAGTCTGTGGATGAAAGGGAATGACCCCATCTTTTGTCTAATCACAGGTAATGGTTATTGACTGGCTGTATTAGAACCCCACTCCCATTGCATTTGAACCATCCATTCACTTCCTATACCCCCTCCTTGCTTTGAAGTGTCCAGCTGCAACCATGTATTTGTCAGTCAAACCCCAACAAGATTAAATTCCATGTAAATGGCAGATCTATAGCAAGCACCTCTTTCAGAAACTTTCTAGGTCTCTTCTAAATGTGGCTAATTAAGGATATGATCAGAATACATTCCAATGTTTTTTAATCCTCCTCCTTGGATCTCTAACAGAGTTCATTTCTAAGAACATTCCATTCAGACTGTGCAGGGGATGAAAAATAGTTATTCAAACACTTCCACATAAAATTATAAGCTCACATATTTGTAACCGAGTGGCTTAATTAATTTCACTGTCCAATAAGTTTTGCCATTCCTGCAACATTCTTTTGTAACTGTCCAATTCAAGGTCTTTAAGGCTTTGCATGTCTATTCAGTAACTCCTTAACAAAAGAAGATACTCCCCTTGCTTCTAACGTGAAAGCTACCATTTCTAGTGGGTGAATTTCTAGCAGATGTCTTGTGGTTTTAGCTATACCTGTGTATTCCAGTCTCAGCATATTCTGCAATGGAACTTATTTAATATCCAATATTCTGCAGTCATCTGACAACTTCAGCTGTTCCAAAAATATCAGTTTGGTTTTGCTGGCTTTAAATCTCTTCAAGCTATCATCATCCTGTAATTTTGTCATGCTATATTCAATAGCCAATGCAAATTTTGACCATTATGGCAAGACTGGTGCACTAAACATCTGTTTAATGTTTAAATTAACTGTTTAATCAGCAGTGGTGAATTATAATAAGGGTGATTCAAACAGTTGCCCGGAGACCACAGCTCCATTTTTTTGTTTTACTTTATCCTTGATAGATGGATTTGGTTTCGATCTCAGAACCAACTCGGCCATTACTACAACTTGCACCAGCCAAAAACTCTCATGCTTCACCTCTACCCAGAATCCCTGTCTCTCAGATCTTGTTTGCTGCTTTCTGAAAATGGTCACATCTAACTATAATTCTCGAGCGCCAGTGAGTTTAGGTAAATTTTTCTCTTTTTTCTTATAGTTTTTCTATCTCTTTTTACTTTCCTTTTCTTGTTACACTTAGTGTATTTCTTACAGTATCATTGTTGATACTTTTTCCCTTTACACTATGGTGTATTTCCCACTATCATTGCTGATAGTCTCTCCTCCTCATCATAGTCTTCTATTGTCCCTGTACATACTTGTGTACTTCTAAAACTATCATTGTTGATAGTCTCTCTTCTCCTTTTTGTCCTTCTATCTTAAAATATATAAGTAAAAATTATATATTTTTTTCTCTCGCTTTCCTTTTTTGTTTGTGTGGCTTGAGATTTATTTAGTGGAGTTATCTAACTGTTTTTCCTGCTTGACATGGCTGAAAGGGCAAAGCCCCTCTGGTTTCAGAAAAATGCCAGAAGTGTGGCTATAAAATTCCCTCATCTAACTTTCATTTACTGTGTATATATTGTCTTGGTCCTCACCATTTACAGGAAGATTGTAGCATTTGTCATGCTTTCAGCCTCCGTGCTTTAATTGAAAGACAGAATAAACTTATTTTAAAAGGACTTCTCCCTTCAGCCTTTGGTGAAGCTTTATCCACTGGAGATAAAGCCAAGACAGGTGTTTCTTCTCCTTCTTCTTCTTCTTCCTTTGTTGAAAAATTGAAGAAAATAAGTCTTTAATTTTTGACCTCCCCATAAGTTCTGAAAGCCAAAAAATTGAAGACCTTGGCTCCGACAGCTCCTACGGAACCAAAGGTCTCTGTTGTTGACATTCCGGTGCCAGTGTGCATTCCAGCTCCAATTGCAATTTCAAGCACTTCAACTTTGAAGGTCTCAGTACAAAAAGTGGTTGCTGCTTCACCTGACAAGACTACTTTGCCTAGAACTACCTACTGTCCTTCTATTGATACCTTTGCTGGGGAGTTTCCAGAGGTATTCATGCAGAGGCCTAGGTCCCCTTCCACATCGTCCATCGGTTCCACCAAAAGCCATTCAGAACTCAGCATGGAGAGGCTAGTGAATAAAATTTTATGGGCTAGAGGGCTTTCAGGTCCCTCTTCAGTACCAACCCATTCGGGTATTGGTACTAAAACTTTTTTTACACCTTTAACTCCTCCTCTTCTCACCTCCCTAGAAGACGTAGAGTCCTCTGTCCTGGAACTCCTGGCACCAACTATACCGGCTCCAGAGTTGTTTGTTTCTTCAGAGCCAGTAGTTACCCTGAGCTCTTTGGTTGTTTCTGAACCAGAGACCTCCTGGAGCCATGGCTACCCTACTGGTTCCAGGGGGCAGGTCTTAACTCCAGATTTTTATGAGTCATCCCTGCTCCTCACAGCTTTGGCTTGAGTTAGTTCAGCTCCAGCTTTGGTTTCGGGGGTCAGTTCTTCTGAGCAATGAGTGACAACAGTTCTGAGGCAGTCCTTCTCGGTTCTAGGCTCCCTTCCCTCTTCAGGGGGGGCTGGCCTTTGAGGCTATGCAGAAGGCCTTTTCTCTTGTAGAAACTTAGCTGATGCCTTCCCCTTTGGTACAGGCACCTTCCTCTAGTTCTGTTATTCCTCCTGCCTCTCCACTGGAACAGTGGATGCTGAAGTCTCAGGTATCACAGGCACAGGTATTATTATCTTCTGATACCTCCTCAGATTATCCCCCTGAGGAGGTCTCTCAGAAAAAGAAGTGAAGAGGAAGCACTTGGATTCCTTCCAGGAATTAGTCACATAAGACACAGATTTTGATGAGGTGGTAGGGTCCCCACGGTCACCCCGTGAAGATGTTTCATTTGGAGACATCTTGGAGATTTTAAAACAGAGGGGTGGTTGGAAGTCCCAAAACCCTTCCTATGAGAACCTGTTTACCTGCAAGCTTTCGGCACCCACCCATCTACCTCTTGGATAACTCTGCCTGCTGATGAACTCATTCAGTTGATTTCTCAGAAGGCATGGAAGGCTCCAGACACCATTGAGCCCATACCCAAAAGACCAGACAAGATTCTTTCCACTCCAGAAGACAAGCAGTTTTGGGCTAAGGGGTTGGCTGTAGATGCTATGGTCATAGCGGCAGCTACTAAAAGGAACTTGCTGAGGAGAGTTCTTCTGCCCGTCCACCCAATAGAGAGCCTTGGGCCATGGACAGGGTTGGGAAACAGGTCTGTGCTTCATCAACCTTCACCATAAGGTCTTTGAATTTTTTTTGCACATTTCACCAGACTCCAATGGGATCTGATTAAAGAGTTGTCAGACAACCTGGCAGGAGCTGTAGCTGACAGAGTCCAAGAGAAAGTGGCTTCCCAGTCAGCCACCTTGGAGTCTCTGTCCAATTTGTCCATAAGGTTGATCACTCATACAGCTGAAGGGATGTCTAGAGCAGTGGGTATACATGTAGCCATAAGGAGACATGCCTGGATGCACCTATGTCACTTTGTGGAACCATTCAAGTCTTCTTTCATCAGTGCTCCTTTTGACGGAACATTCTTGTTTGGCCCAAAAGTAAAAGAGACTTTATCCAGGTGTAAGAAGAATAGTAAGAGCCTTTCTGCTGTGGGTATATGTTTCTCCACCCCCAAAGGTCCTTTTCCAGGAACCAGAGGAGCGGTAGAAAAATGTGGTTCAAGAAATCCCAAGGGCCTTTCCAAGACACATGTGGAGAGAGTTCCCACAGGGGCAGGGACCCAATTGTCTTTGTCTGGAGGCAGTCGAGGGACACATATCCTTGCACCTAAATGCCTGGCTAAACATAACAAAAGATTCCCGGGTCAGTGGATCATATCCAGAGGTTATATCATTCCCTTTACTCACCCTACTCTCATTCAAAAGAAAATCCCTGATGTTCCTCCCAATCAGAGGGATTCAGAAGTATAACAAATCCAGAAACTGCTGGACAAATGAGTCATCCATAATGTCCCACCGCACCAAGAAGGATCCAGAACCTACACAAGATTCTATTTACTGCTAAAAAGACAGGGGACTAGAGAACAATTTTGGATATCAGTGAATGAACAAGTCTATTCAACAAACAAAGTTCTGGATGGTCATGGTACAGTCTATTTTTCCCTTTCTGAAGAAAGACTACTGGATGTACTCAATAGACCTTCAGGATTTGTATTACCATATAAAAATGGACAAACGCTCCAGAAGGTTCCTCCACCTCCAGCTGGAGCCAGTCATTACTGCCCTTTGGACTCACCACAGCCTCTAGGGTGTTCACCAAATGCATGGCAGTAGTA
This sequence comes from Protopterus annectens, assembly GCF_019279795.1. Lineage (NCBI taxonomy): Eukaryota > Metazoa > Chordata > Ceratodontiformes > Protopteridae > Protopterus > Protopterus annectens. The sequence goes on from NC_056739.1 coordinate 165,320,555, forward strand.
GTAGCAGCTCACTTGAGACTGCAAGGATTTTGACTGTTTCCATACTTGGATGACTGGCTCATAACTGCTTCAACAAAGCATCAATTAATAGTAGCCAGAGACTACACCCTCTACATCTGTGCCCATCTGGGAATTACAGTCAATCTAGAAAAGTCATATTTACCTCTAACACAAAATTTAGAATTCATAGGGGTGGTACTGAATACTCAAACATACATAGCATCTCTTTCCCAGGCCCAGAATGACACAGTCCAAGAGAAAGTTGGTTCAGGTTCATAAGTAAATTCACAGGAAGAAGGTTCCAGTATGATTAATCTTACAAGCTCTAGGATCCATGGCAGTTTCAATAACTCTAGTTCCATTAGCCAGGTTACATATGAGAGTTCTGCAATGACTACTAGCTTCCCAGTGGTCTATCCTTTACCACCCAATGTCAGACCAAATCTTAATCACCAACCATTGCAAAATGGACCATCTTTGGTGGATGCATTCCGACCAAATTCTTCATGGCCATCCCTTTGTTTTTCCAGAGTCCATGGCCATAGTGACCATGGATGCCTCCCAGATGGGGTGGAAGAGCATTATCTGGACAAGATGGTCCAAGGCACTTGGTCCCCATTAGAGGCCAACTTGCATATCAGTGTCCTGGAGATAAGAGTGGTGCTTCTTGCATTGCAGGCTTTTCACAGTTCTTCCTCAGGAAACTGTTGCAATTCAAATGGACAATATGTCAGTACATATGGTACATCAACAAACAGGGAGGAACCAAGTCTTACACCTTTGTTGAGAAACCCTCAGAGTGTGGCAGTGGGCAACCTCATCCATCTGCTTTCTAATAGCAATGCACATTTCGGGGAGTTCCAGTGTGATTGCAGACAAGCTGAGCAGATGTATCTTTCAGCCTCATGAGTGGTCTTTCAATCTAGAAGTGGCAAAAATGATATTCCATCATTGGGGTAAACCTTGCACCAAGCTGTTTGCATCTATTCTAAACAACAAATGGTGCAATTACTTTGCTCTGATTCCCCCTCCAGGAAGGTCACCCAGGGACACTCTCCTCCACGATTGGCTTCCCGGTCTACTGTATGCTTTCCCCCCAATACCTCGAATTTCCAAATTCTTACAGAAAGCACTCATGTGAAAGAGTATGGTAAGCCTCATCACCCCATTTTGGTGTAGACAGATTTGGTTCCCCTTTCTTTGACCTAACTTGATTCATCAACCTTGGATTTTGGACCCAGTGCCAGATCTCCTGTCCCATCCAGATGGCCTTGTTCATCCAAATATTTCAAACCTCAAGCTGACTGTGTGGTTCTTCCAATTCCACTAGTTGCCAGGCATCCTAATATGTCCTATCCAGTACATTACATCCTTTTATCAGTTCATAAGCCTTATGCTAGAAAACTATATTTAAGTAAGTGGAAGAAATTTACAATTTGGGCCAATGAAAAACAAATTGTTCCTTTCTCTGCTTCAGTTGAGCATGTTTTATATTTCTTAGCATCTCTGTTCAATACTGAGGCTTCTCCATCCACCATCAAACTGCAATTGACTGCAATTTCTAATTTTCACAGTGGTTTAGAAGAATGTTCTTTAGCCTCTCACAGGCTTTGTAAATCATTCTTAAGAGGCACTCTTTTATTAAACCCCTGTATAATGATCCAGCCCTTCCCCTTTTGAATCCTCTGTGGAATGTGATCTGAAGTTTCTATCTTGGAAGACACTCTTTTAGGTAGCCATTACTTTAGCCAGAAGAATTTCAGAAATCCTGGCTTTATCATCTGAGCCTCCTTAAATAGTCTTCCATAATGCAGGGTATCTTTACAAACAAACTGTTCCTTCCTGCCCAAGGTAATGTCAGAGGCTAATATCAACCAGACTATTAATTTACCAGTCTTCTTCCCTAATCATTATAACAAAGGAGAATACACTCTACATTTACTAGATGTCCATAGACAACTACATTTCTATCCTCACAGAACAAAAACTATAGGGCAATCAAGTCAACTATTTGTTTCTTTTTTACTGCAAAATTGGGCAAGGCAGTCAGCAAAATTACCGTCTTTAAGTGGCTGTAATATTATATTACTTTCATTTATGATAAAAATAAATTAACTTTGCCTAAACCTGTCAAAGCACATTTTAAAAGGTTTCTAGCCACTTTAGTGGTCTTCCAATCTAGAGCTTTCATGGATTACATATGTGCAGCAGCTACTTGGGCTTCTCCCTATACTTTTATTACTCATTACAAATTAGACCTGGTCTCTAGAGGAAGATCATCCTTTGGCTCAATGGTGCTCAGGAATATCCTTCCATGAGTCCACCCAAGATTTTAGGTAGCCGGGGACTCTGTCCCATCTGTCAAGGATAAAATGAAGATTGACAACATCAGATAAAGAAGTTATGTACTCACCCTAACATTCCATCTATGTTGTCGATCTTCACTTATTCTTGACTTCCTCCCCTCCATCCCCCATCCTCAAAGACTTTTGGTGGAAAGGATCACATACACCTGAACTGTTATGTTACCCAAACACAGTGGATAAACCTTCTGTATATTACTACTTTCTGTATATATGTATATATATATATATATATATATATATATATATATATATATATATATATATATATATATATATATATATATATATATATATATATATATATATATATATATATGTATATATATATATATATATATATATATATATATATATATATATATATATATGTGTGTATATATATTTTCATATGTTTACAAATTTTCTGCAAACTCAATCTGAGGTATTTGAGAAAGAGGGATTCTGGGTAGAGGTGAAGCTCGAGAGTTTTTGGCTGGCACAAGCTGTAGTAACAGCAGAGTTGGTTCCGATGTTGGAACCAAACCCATCTGTCAAGGATAAATGAAGATCAGCAACACAGATGAAACGTTATGGTGAGTACATAACTTCTTTTTTCTGTACATTAAAAATAAATACATGCATAAAATAAATGTATAAAATAACCCATGGAGCCCCATTGAAAGCAGCAGCCGCTGTATCCTATGAGAAATGTCAGTGCCCTTAATCAATGAATTTGCAGGTTTTCTTCTCCTTGTCGAAGCAAAAATCCTGTGAATATTAAATAGCAGACAAAAGAGCAGAAGTTATGGTAGCAATATGCATTTTTTAATCTTGGCAGGCAATCAGGTATCACAGTGAACATTGTGGTTAGTAGCATGATAATCTATGAGACATTTAAACATAGCTGTGACATTTCAGTGGGGAAACATCTTTTTAGCTGTGAAATGTGCTAATACAGTCACAACAGCAGAATCACCATGCAAACATTTATCAGGAATTTAAGTGTTAGCAGATGTATGTTAAGTCTTCAGTTCTTTCAGTCCTAGAACAAACTAGTAAGAGTTATTCTTAGAAAACTTTGCCTGTTCTTTTTTTTTACATGTACGCATCTGTCACATGCTTCCTCTTAGCAATCAGTGATAAAAATTATTGAAATATAAAATTAGACATCTGTATTATGTTTTCTTTCTAATTATGCTTTGGTAATGTGTATCAGCATTGTTCCACTACAATATTCACTCTGAGTGACACTTTTGTTCCTGTTCATAAATTGAAATCTCACAGGGTAGTTTAGCCCTCTTATTCTGAAACTGTTAATCAGATAAATAATGAATACAATTAAAATGTAAACTGCTTTACATGACCGTGTTGCAAGGCACCCAGTTTTCATGCTTATGAAATACATGCTTCCATGCACATGAAACAGCTGAAACATTGATGGAGGTACAATGCAAAAGGAATCTACATAAATACTTTACTCATTGAAAATAAATGACTGACATGATTCATAGACTGCTAGAGGTGTAATTGATGATGTATGTCAGTATAACCTGTGAACCCCTACAGCAAAGTACCCTTGCCCTGTAAAGCTGTCTGGCAAGCAGCTGTGTGTTTGTGTAAATCATAGAAGAGATGCATCATGTGGCTGTTGTCTTATTCTGTTTTATTATAGTCAGACATCTGAGATGTGCACAAACAACAAAGTATAATTGCTGGGTATGGGGGCTGTCTGTAGATATGTGTAGTTGAACTGCATTTAATGTGGCTATTATTTTATCACAATCAGATGTCTAAAGTATGCACAGTCAACAAAGTGACTGTAACTGCTGGATGATAGTGAGAAGCTATCTGTGGATGAAAATTCATTACTCTTTTGTCATCTGCTTATTTTAAACAAACATCTAAATTTGTTAGAGTAGTGTGCATTTGTGTGAAGTTTAGTTGAATAGTTTACTGTGGCTATACTGGCTACTGTGTGGTTGTGTGAACCAAACTTGAAACACATTACTGTGACCATTATTTTATCACAAGCACATATCTGGTGTGTACAATATTAACAAAGTGTTGTAAGTGTTGCATTGGTGTGATGAGTGGTCTATAGATGAAAGGAACTTACCCTGTTGTCATCTGCTTATTTTAAACTGCCTTTAATCTGGCTTTGCAGGCTAGTGTGCATTTGTGGGAATTCAGCTGAAATAATTTACTGTGGCTAATGTCTGTTGTTGTGAAACTAACTTGAAATGCATTATCATGGCCATTAATTGTATCACAATGAGACAGCTGGGGTATACTTAGTTAGCAAAGTGGCTATAACTACAGAGTATCTATGTATGACAGTAACATTTCCTTTTTGTCATCTGCTCAATTTAAATCAAGAGGATGTGCATTTTTGTGAAGCAAGTTGGAATACTTTATTGTGGCTACTGCGTGCTTGTATGGAACAAACTTGAACAATGTTACTGTGGTCATTATTATTTATTTTACCACACTCAGACATCTGATGTGCACATAGTCAACATTGTGGCTTTAATTGTTGGCATGGGGCCTGTCTGTGGATGAAAATGACTAGCCGTACTGTCATGATCAAGTTAAACAGTCATTAGTCTGGCTTTGCAGGATTAGTATGTTTTTATGTAAAGCAATTTGGAATACTTTGCTGTGGTCTCTTTATCACAATCATACATTTGAAATATACATAGTCAGTGTGGCTGTAATTGAAGAGTATTAACATGGGTGCATTATACTGACATCAGCTGTGTGGTCTTTTATTGTTGAAAAGTCCTGGAATGAGTAATTTTAATATTGGTTGGTAAATTTTATTTCACTTACTGCTGGAAAAAATGTTCAAGACTACAAACTTAAATGCATTCAACAAATTTTACTTCACAAACAATGCATTATTTATTAAATAATAAATATAATTTAAACAACTCTGCGAGATAAGTATACATTTAAAACAATTTGGAAGGTGAATCCAAAACATTTATTCATGGTCCTAAAAAAGTGTATTGGGACCCCATGTTTGAAACTGCCCAGGGCTCGAGGTACACATGATTTGCCACTGCATAAAGGAATTCTTCACTTTTTCCCAAAGTACTTCCATGTAGCCACCCACTCAAAGTCCTACTGATTCTCACACATCAAAGAAGCCAACTACTTCTATCTTATATAGGTTTATACTCATTACATATACAATTTTCATTTGCCATGCTTCAAAGTACATTAAAAATTTGACACTTCTAATTCTTGAGGCATTATCAACTTTTCCCATGTCACCCTGACATTTCTACCATCCCATGTAAAGCCCTGTATAGCATTCTTCACTGATTTGACAAAATGTTGAGGGTAACCACAGGAAAGACCTCAAAAAGCATAGAACAACAAATGGATCACAAAGGAAAGATATGTTTTCATTCTCTTGTCTAACTCCAGCCCCAGAGGTTTTTATCATTTAAGCTCATTTTTAAGTTTCTTGAAGCTTCACCCAAGTCACCTATCCAGTTGTGCAAAAATTTTGTGTTAGCAGACTCCCATAGACATCAGTATTTCACATATACAGCAAAAGTACATAATTTAATGTCACTGCCCTAGTCTTAGTAGTATTAATGTTATCACCTGAAAACCTTCCAGAATTAATTAGTTCTCTAAACAATTTCTGCAAATCTCCTGCTGTGGATAAATATACAAACCATCTGCAAATAGCAAAACCTTACAACCTTTTTTCCCTATCCTATACTGACTTGTATGAGATTATCTCATCCATACAATGCAAAAAGCAAAGGCGACAAAGAATATTGCTGCTGAGTACTCATCATAAGATCATCAGATTTATGAATTCTCTGGAATATTCAAAGACCAACAGTGCCTTAGTCAAATAATACTATTTCACCCTATCAAATGTGTTCTCAGAATATAAGCTACCACCATTAAACCCTTCTCAGTCTGAGCTAACTGCATTAGTACTTCAGTTTTCAGAAAGTTGCTGAAGGCTTGACTTCCCATGACAAGCCTAACCACGGCAGGATGCTTTGACTGCAGATGTTGTCACCCTGTATTGATTGCAAAAAGAAAAATTAGCAAATCTGTAATAATGATTTAATAAAGCAGTTGTCTAATAAGATGATGGCACTGTCCTGTTCCTTTCTTATTTTCACAGAACAGCTACTTCTGCCTGCTTCCAGGAAGAAAGAGCCCCCCACCAAATGACTTTATTGAATAACTGCAACAGGAATTGAACAAATGTATCTGTCTACAATCTCAGATGTCTGTCAGAATGCCACCAGTACTAGAGGTTCCTCACTTGCTTGTTTTGACATTGTCTCCAAGTCCTCTTGAGTAATTAACTTCTTTAGTAAGACTGCATTATAATGTGCAATTCTGTTAATTTGCAACCTGCTCAAATAATCCTCTATTTCACTTGCATGCTGCAGCCAGCAAACCTCTGTCTCATAATAGCAATTTCTGAAAATTACTGACATATGGGAATTTATTTATAGAAGCTTTAGTAATAGGATAGCATAAAGTCATTTTGGAAGGGAAAAATAGAAATTAATCTAAAAGAAAGAAAGTATCCTCCAAAAATCTAACATTTGCAGCCTAGGCCATTTGCATGTGGTGAGGTGTTTTTATGGTAGGAAAAAATGAAGGCTTCTGGAAAGGGTAGACATGATACGAATGTAGGGGGTGAGGTTTACTTCCAGGAGGCTTCAGTGTGCCAAGTCTAGATACCCTACTGGGATTTTAAGACTCAACATTGCAAATTCTGAAACTGGATATCTCAAATAGACCTAGGAAGTTAGGATAGGGGTGACCTGTTCCATTATCCCTGCTTTAAGGAAGAGAGCCTTAAAGTAAAACTTTGGCTGACAATTTGTTTTTCCTTGAAATACTTGGGCATTTGCTGGAAGACGCATTGTTGTATGTAGACATACGTTTTATGTTTAGTTTTAGGTTCAGTTTTATTTTTCATCTATACATATTACCATTACCATATTATTATCTTTATATATTACCATTGTTCTACTGTGTTTGATTTATTTTAAGATATCTCAGACCACATTTTAATATGTAATTATTTAAATCATGCAATTAATCTATTGCTGGAAGTGTATGTTAATCGATGATACTATTTAAGTGCTTTGAATTTTGGATTGTGTTATTCTGATGAAGTTCCCTTGTGGAATGAAAGTGCTTAATCTGGAGTTTTGTAATAAAAAATTGGAGTCTCTCTGTTATTAAAATACCTTGTACAACTCAAGTTATTGTTTTTCCTCGTAACCAGTGTGCCTGACTGAGGGAATTGTAGATTCTGAGTTTTGGATTTTTCTCTCAGTAATTTTCACCATGTGGTTACCAGGACAAGTATGTGTCTCAGAGAATTCCCCTTCTCTCGAGCAGGCTTCCCATCCTTGTGAAGCAGAGCTGTTCCCTAACCCTATTCAAGAGAAACCTGGACCAGTGGAAGAGAAATAAGAAATACAGCCTGGGTCTAGCACCTATGTCTAAAATGGACAGAGGCAGCCTGTAAATCTTTCCCTAACTTACATATACCTCTTTAAATAACTATTAAGACACATAAACTTGTGGGATAAAATTGGAATGCTTGGCTAGGCTTATAAAGGCCCCAGTGGCATTTAGCCTAGTATACAACTATGAACCTGTAAATCCAGCAGGCAAAGCTTTTTGAAGTCAGCTCTACATACAGTCTCTTGTGTTGTGTTTTTGTTTGTTTGTTTCTTTCGGCTTTTCCCGGTTAGGGGTCGCCACAGCGGAACTCCAGTCCACTAATGATTGGCAGCAGATTTTGACGTGCTGGCTTGCCGGGCCTAACTCACAACCTTCAATGAAGGAAAGCCCATTCACGCATGTCACCACACAGAAGACACTCTAACTGAGAATCGAACGGGCAACGTCTAAATGTGAGGCGACAACGCTACCGCAGCACCACCACTGCAGTACAGTGTCTTGTGTTGTGTGTGTATGTAAATATATATATATATATATATATATATATATATATATATATATATATATATATATTTTTTTTTTTTTTCTCAGTACTCAGACAATACATAGCAGCAGACAGTATTGCAATGTTCCACAAAAAGTAATGTTCTGCTTATGTATCACTGTCTTTTAAAATTGTGTACATCTCAGAAATTTCCAGAACATAGAATGTGGGATGTTAACAGAAAATAGTATTACTGTTTTGGGTAGCACAACAACCCCACATGTATTATGAAGCATAGAGAAACAATGGATGTGCAATGATTCCATAGGTAAGTTACTGCAAAGTTTATCAACAAATTGAATATTGTAAATTATCTAGTTTTGTCTGTGAGCAGCACATTCCCCTTGAAATAAGATGTTCTAGGTTTCTGTACTATAGTGAGCAAATTTTCTTGATTTTTTTTGAATGTCCAGGAAAATACTTGCTTTATTGCAACTGTCTACTGCATGTTTGATTTTAAAAAGCTGGTGTGTTTATAAAGTCGGTCATTCCTAATGTGATTTTGGAGGAGCAGTACTTTTGAGACACATGTTTCGAGTCTTCATTTTGGTGCCTTGTAGCACCAGCAATGTTAAAATGATTGTTTTTTTCAGGTTTGAGGCTATTTGTGTGAAAGAGTTCCCACTATAAGTTCTAGGACTAAGTACAATCATTGGAGCTGCAGAAATTTAGAAGCATTAATGGAAAATATATATTAGGTCTGAAATATATGTATATGCATATGTTTACGAATGTGCATATGTATATGTAGAGTTTTCAGAAACTCGAATTTCATATGCTCGTGTTTTTGAAAACCCAAAGTTTTTGAATGTAGATTGTGGTACAGTGCAGATTGGGATATTTACCCTTTTCCACACTGTAGTGTGATCTTGGAGCTGGTATATATAATTTGCAGGAGGTGTGGGGGTTGCAGCCTCCCACATGGGGGGTGCAGTTTCTGAAAACTCGATAATTCGATCATCTGACATAGACCCATATATATATATATATATATATATATATATATATATATATATATATGTGTGTGTGTGTGTGTGCGTGTTTGTGTGTGTGTGTGTGTGTGTGTGTGTGTGTGTGTGTGTGTGTGTGTGTGTGTGTGTGTGTGTGTTTGTTCTTAGGTACTTACTAGGCTATTGACCTGTGAGGATCTTAAGAAGCCTAGCCTTACATACCCATGGTAGTTTTTAGCCTTTATATTTTGTGCACAGACAGTTCAGAGGTTTACAGAACAAGGACATTTTTGAACATTTACTTGTTGTTCTCATCCATGATAGACATTAGTGCTAAGCCAGGGATGAATTTTTAGTTTCCCATCTCTTCATCCAAATTACATTTGAATAGAGTGAGATATGTACTTCACTTTATGTGGTGTGGAAAACAGTTTTACAGAAGAGGAATTTTCTGTCATACATAACTGTCCCTCCAACGTTTTGTTGACCACAACCTAGTGAATGAGCAGGGCCATCACAGAAAAACAAATCATTAACACCTCAGTGTTTGCTGATATGGCATGTGTTTTACAGAGTGCATAAGATGACCTGAGGGACTTCATTTCCCATACGTGTGACATACTGGACATGTTCTGTAGGCAGACTGAATGACTCAGATCCCCCTGTACTCAGAGGATGCATGCCAGGACCATGCCACATGGTCATGGTCACTCCACTTTTGCCTGTAGTGTTGAGGGTGTGTGTGGAAGTGAGTAGGGTCAGATGTGGACATCAATGGTGATGTGAAGTTTGTGCCACAGACATGTCTGGTATGTGCCATTGCTGTGCCACAGACACGTCTGGTATGGGCCATTGCTCTTACTCGTACAGCTTGCCTACCTCTAGTCAAGGATTTGTTTAGTGCCTATGTCCCCTCCAGGAGAGGAAGTTCTCATGAAGGGGGCAAGAGCGGAATGCCCACATATCTCCTGTGGGTGTCCTGGGCCTAACAATAAGAGTTCACCACAGTGTTACAACATCTGCTGAGGCGCTGTCCCAGTAAACAAACAAACACATACGCATGGTAACAGTACCCCATCTCAGCCCAATATACCTTAGTCCTCCCACTCCTACATTTTACATATGCAAAGCAAAGTTTTTCTAAGTTAAAAATCATGCACACATTTCCCTGTAGAATACACTGCACACTGTGTTCTCTCCACACCTCCACAAATGATAACTCTGCCCAGCCCTCTGTACTTAGTTACTTGGGTAGTCTATGTCTGATGCACATTCTGGTTAGAATATGGATAGGTGAGCACAGCCTGCTTGTAGGCTTGCATGCATCACTTTTATGGTTTTGTATCTACATTAATCTGATGCAGAGGTATAAGCCAGTCCCTGCCTCTTAGTCATGGCATTCTGTGCCTGCCTTCATCTGGCTTGGTCTTTCCTTGTTGCTGTCTCTTCTTTGTATTCATCCTTCATTGTCTGATGTGGTGGGACATGTTCTTCCTGCATGCTTTCTCTCTGCTGCAATTGTTTTCTTAATGCTATGTTATGTAACCTTGCATATATAGAGAATATCTTGACACATGTGCCATGGTTACTGCAGGACACCGCTAGATATATCCAGGTAGTGAAACTGTGCCTTCAATTGGTTAAAAACATGCTCAACAATGACCTGGGATTGCAATAGGCCATTGTCTATCATGGTCTGGGGATTTTTGATGGGTATCATCACCCATGGATTCATTCCAAAGTATATCCAGCATTGCCTTTAAGATACCCTCAGAAACTGTTGGTATTGATTGCATTTGTGTCATAAGTGGGAGTCATGGATGCTGCCTGGGTGGCATGCAGACAAGTTGTAGATTACACCTTGTGCATTACAGACCACCTGATATAAATTATAGAGCATATCTCTTCCCATTTCACCAGGTGGGGTCTTTATTTCAGTGTGGGTAAAGAGCATAGCTCTGAGTACCTGCGGGAAATGGACTATGTCATAAAAGTCCTGCATGGTGTTGGCTGTCGCCTCTTAAATATAAGAAAAACACATATACTTCCTGGCATGCTGTAGCATGACATCAAAAAATTGGTGGAGTATCCTTGAGTTTGATACTTCAGATACCCTTACTTTTTCCCCCATAGGTCACTGAAAGGTTCTTATAATTAGTATCCTCAAAGCTACATATGCACTGGGATAGGTAATCCGCAATTCCCACAGGCCTGCAGATGAGGGTGTCACCTCTCAGCCAGCTCCAGCATGCTGAATCAATCCACATGGTAGCAGTCTATTGTTTCAGTGTCACGAAGGGCATGAAAAGTTAGTATCAGTGGTATTACTTGATGTCTCCAAGGGCAACAGTTATCAACATTGTTACTACCAGTGGAATGTACAGCCTATATATTTCCCACTTGTAACTCCATGATATTTGCCAGTCAATTGCTATGAAGCTACAAATTCAGTTGCTGAAAATAGATATACATTTCTGAATCACTTTATGCTAATTTGCATCTGTCGAGCCTCTCATTTTAATACCAGTGCTCATTACCATGTCATTATGTCACTCAGCATACAATGTGGACAGCTAGGTTGCTCTGCCTCCACTGCTTGCACTCATTGTGTCTGTAAATCACATACACCCTGTGCTTGTCAGATTGTCACATACAATTCCCTGGAAGTATGTTACTTTAAATAGAATTCATCCTTATATTTACTTTTTGCCTTTGGAACCCTGGTGTGCCAGCTATCACATAGTTTGGTTGTCTATGAATCCTGAACTATGCACCTGCTATAACTATATAGCATGTTGGGAAAGTCATTTACATAGACTCCTCCCATGGAGTAGTGCATTTGCATGTTGTACTTCAAACCTCACTGCCTAAGGTGCTCAGAGATGATCTTATGCAGGGAAGGGGATATGTCTATGAGTCAGAATAGCCTTGCATAGTATACACAAGAGCTTCTGCTCATCTTGCATGCTTTGAAAAGGGTTATGATCACCCCTACTACTTTCAAACTAAATTACTAATTTCATTTGTAAATGTTTTGAGTTTGATTCCAGTTCATGTATTGCCTTTACATACATACATACATACAAATGTTTCAAGCACGGGCATTAATGCTCTTTTAGCTTGCCAATATGCCAAAACACTTGTTCCCATAATAAATGTCCAGGCTGTTCTTAAAAATATCTAAACTAGTACTTTCTTTAATGTAATTTGGTAGTCTGTTCCAAGCATCAGCTACTCTGTCAGAGAACCAATTAGTACACTTCTCATTCCTATAGAATCTTCTACACAGGTTATCTGACAGTTCTGTAGTACTTTTTGATAACCCCAAACATTCCCAGAGGTAGTTGTCCCTAAATGCCTTATATACCTGAATAAGATCTCCTCTTAAATATCTGTAAGAGACACTGTACAAGTTCAGATATTTTAGTCCTTCATAATAACTTAGATTTTCCCATCCATGGATGCCCTTAGTATATTTCCGCTGTACTCTTTCCAGTTTATTCATGCTTGTTTCCCTATAGGGTTTCCATATTGTTCTTCCATACTCAAGTTTGGGTCTAATGTAACTAACAAACAATGACTTCATTATGTTTGATTTCCTAGACTTTATAAATCTTTTTATACAACCTATAGTTCTATAACTATCATTAGCCAAGTGGTTGATATGATTGGAAAAACTCATAGCTGAATCTACCCATATACCCAGGTCCTTAAATGAGTCTACAGTTTCAATCACTGTGTGCTGTATTAAATATTCACCTTTCAGTTTATGTCTCCCAAATCTCATATGCTTAGTTTTTGATGTATTTATCAACATATTATTCTCCTGTGCCCAAATGGTCAATTTAGTCAAATAATTTTGCAGACATGCCCTATCTGTAACACTTGTAATCAGTTTACCCAATTTCAGGTCATCAGCATACAGACTGATGAAAAAGTAACGTCTGAAAGATACAATCTAAACAAGTAAGGGCCTAGTACAGAGCCCTGTGGGACACATTGACTGTAACCAAGGATTTCACTTGTACATTTGGTGTGTGATACTTGCCATGTCCTATATGTAAGCCATGCAGCTATCCATCTTATCAACAGTACATCAATACCTAGTTGTACTAATTTATTGATCAGTGTTTTGTGCATGACCCTGTCAAATGTTGAAGTTAAATCTATATAAATCACATCACAGCACAATTTTTCATTCATAGCTGTTATTATATTGTTATAGAACATCATGTTACAGGTGGTAATAGATTTAGTTTCAACATATGCATGCTGATATATGGTTTCAAGTCCTAACCTATCCAGTTCTGTCAATAACTTATCCAGTATTATCTTCTCCATTATTTTTCCACAACATGAAAGTAGACTTAAGGCCTTTAATAATATGATCTGCAAATTTTAATATGCAAACAACCATTTTGTTTAAATAATACTCTGTGGAATTCCTTAAATGTTAAAATAATCAAATGTGCTTATTACACTGGTTTCAAACTCATTCAGCTGCTGTTTTACAAATTATTTAATTTTATAGCACATTTTTGTATGCTTTTGGAATGCTTCTTAGGTCTGAAAGGCACTCTGTTTATATGCCCCCTTTCAGAGACATGCTCAAAACAACACTTCCAGACCCAGAACAGCTATGACAAACAAATGCAATATTGTTTGTCTTTTCGGCTTTTCCCAGTTAGGGGTCGCCACAGTGGAACTCTGGTCCGCTAATGATTGGCAGTCGATTTTTATGGTGCCGAGTTGCCAGCCTGACCCCCAACCTTCAGCGAAGGCACGCCCATTCACACATGTCTTTCGGAGGCCACTTGACCATGGGGAGGACATGCACACTCCACCCGAGAATCGAACAGGAGAACCTCTTGCTGTGGGGTAACAACACTACCGCTGTACCACCGCAGCTTCAACAATTCAACAATAGTTACAAATCAAAGTAAGAAGTATGTTTAGGAAAAAATGTGTTAACTTTATTTTATAGCATCAAAATAGCTGATACCAAAGTTGGGTGACTGAGACAATATAATCAAGTGAACTTTCTGTGATTAGCAGTGCATTGTGGAGGTGCTATAAAAAGAAGTTTTTAGAGGAAAGATAACTTTCTTTCAAGGAATTGTAATATAAGTATTTACAGTTTGACATTATGTGCATACATTTATTGGTATTATACATACACTAGCCAAATCCTGCTTGTATAATTTGAGTGTTTGCTGGAATGGAGTAAAAGTGTTGTCATTTGAATTATTACTAGACAAAGCCAGCTATAAACAACTAATGTCTTTTATAAATGGTAAACTGTGGTAAGTATGATGAACATCTGTATAGGATTTCTGCTGCCCTTTCCCTCTCGTTCTCTCCCTTTGAGCTTATGATATGAAGCTTGAAAAAGTTTTAAAAGAAGAGAAGAGGAGGGAAAGTAAGAGAAACGGAGAAAGAAGTAAGAAAAGAACTAGGCTGTGACTGCACAAGCACGCTTAAGGACATCTACTCAGACTTAATCACAAAATCTGATTCCTCTACACTTGGGAAGTGCTTCGGCTTCAGTGAGGTTGCACACTGATAAAAAGAAGTTATGTACTCACCATAACATTCCATGTTTGTTGTCCTTGATCTCGCCTTCCTTCTTGTTGGATCGAGGATTGGCTCTGAACTGAACCAAGAAGAAGAAAGGCGAGATAGGGACAACATAACATCAACTATTGTAGACAGATCCAAGTGATTCCACCTTCTAGATTTGTAAAAAAAAGCATAAGAGGTGGTGTCACCTCTGACACTTATTCAGTGAGTGCTAAACTCAGTCTGCTGTAGTGCAAAACAACATTCAGCTGAGCACAGTTGTGGACACTTGAGCACAGGTTTGGATACTTGTGCAGTGTTGTTCTGTACACTTGTACATAGTCTCCCTATATGTCTATTGCACAGCTCTACTGTTGATGTAGGCATGCTGTGCACAGGCCCCATTTCACTTATTTTCCTGCTTTTGGGGCATCTGAGCCAAACTGTTAGTGAACTGTAACTGCCTGCTTTTGTGGCATCCAAGCCAGTCTGATAGCCTCTGTTTTTAGTATCCATAAGGGCAAATTCTTAAGCACTCTACTGTGGGCACCAGTTGTTTGTGTAACAGTTGTGTACTGCTGCAGACACTTGTGCAGAATTACAGATGCCTGCATACATGTGTTGCTGCTGCTGTGGAGTACGGTGCTCATAGTATCTCTATATATCTGCTCTTGCTATAGGTATTCTGTATGATGTGTCATTTCACTTATCTGCTGTTGTAGCATTCGAGCCAAACTGATAGTCATTGCTTTTAGTGTCCTTTAAGTTCTTGCCACTGCCTTTGCAGTTTTTTGTATTCCTCATCTCCTCATGATCACATTGCAGTTAAAACTCTGTTTGCTAGTCATCAAATGGTATTCACAAATTGTGATACTGCTACTATTATGCTTTATTTTTACTGCATTTTAACTGCTGATACCGATTCACTGTGATTACAATGTATTCCAGCACTACTGACTCACTGTTTCAATGTTTTGCAGTTTAATCTCTGTTGCACTGGGTTACTTCACTAGCAATCCATACAACAAACCTCATCAGTGTACCCCTTACACACCAGACTATACAAACTATGAGGCTGCAGTTTCCCATGTCATCATTAGCCAGCCTGATAGCACTAGGTATAATGAGGTAAAATATCAACTGTCTTATCTTTACTGACAGCCATTTTTTTTTTCCACTAGATAAATCTGTATGTGAGAGTTGCAAGTATATACTAACCTTGGAGGCAAGCCTCTTATCCAAGCTTATTGGTATTACCCACCAGGCTGTCAGTACTGACACCCACCTCACACAACTGTGCCATCCTTGTACTAAACTAGCAAATAAACCATATTACTCTGAGGTACTTAAGAAATGCCTGTGCATACCTCAAAGACCTCCAAGACGTAGGCTGGGTATATAGGATACTCAGCATCACCCTTACAAGCAAACAGTATCCACAGACATAACTAACATTAGAAGTAGAAAGGTAAGACACTCATCTGGCAAACTAATATTCTTAACACAGCAAGGCCAAGCCAAGACATCAGGTTAATCATAGTAATTGGTGACTTCATGGTTAGATGCACAGATGCACCACCCACTAGGCTGAGTAAGGACAGAGTAACAGTAAGTCATCTCCCAGGTGTCTGGATCTGCCATGTCACTACAGCCCTCAAACCCCTTCACCCAAGGTACATATATGACTTGATCATTCTGCACATTGGAGTGAATGGCTTGAGAGGCCCTTTGGTCACATGACGAGAGACATTATGGAACTTTCAAAATGTGCATCTGATGTTAGTATGAAAGTAGTCTCAAGCAGCATCTTACATCACCAAGAGTGATGTCATAATACAAACAAAAGGTTATTGATTTTATAGTCTCAAGCAGCATCTTACATCACCAAGAGTGATGTCATAATACAAACAAAAGGTTATTGATTTTATAGTCTCAAGCAACATCTTACATCACCAAGAGTGATGTCATAATACAAACAAAAGGTTATTGATTTTATAGTCTCAAGCAGCATCTTACATCACCAAGAGTGATGTCATAGTACAAACAAAAGGTTATTGATTTTAGATAATTGACTTTAACTATTGTCTTAGTTTTGGTGTCATTCTAAGGAGGTCCAATATATATATAATTCAGGCATGAGATGATTGTCATCCCTACATGCTTTGCTATGGATGGCCTGCACTTCTCACCTCATGGCTTTCATATATTGGCTAAAGGTTATTCCCCCTCATATAATATTTTTTTTAGCCAAAGTCAGTCTTCTTAAACTACCACCATAGTCAAACAAAATCAAAACTATAAAAGGGTAGCACTGCTCAATGTTAAAAGCCTAAATAATAAGTTGCACTCCTTACAGGCCTTCCTCACCCTCAGTAATATAGATATAGACATTGATGTAATTACTGAAACATGGTTTCAGTGTAGTGATAATATCCCCTCAGGGCCAGGTTTCAGTGCCTACCACTCTTTCAGAACCAATGCCAAAAATTACTGTGTTGCTGGAGGGGTAGCATCCATATTCCTAATATGTCAAATCACATCTAGACTCATAAGGTATTACAATGATCTTGAACTCTCCGTATCCTACTTATCATAAATAAAAATCTATACCACATTATAACCAGCTACTGTACCCATGCTGTGTTGCCTGCAACCCACAAGGAATGTCTAAACAAACTGAATTCACTTCCCATTGAACCTAACCTCATTCTCCTGGGGGATTTCATCTTTCTGTTGACTGGGAAACGTATACCACCATAAATAAGTATTGCACAGTGCTTCTGAGATGCCATATGTGCTAGCTCCCCAGACCAATTAGTTCACGTCCATACTACAGGATTAGAATATTGGATGTAGTCCTCATCAGTATAAAGAATAACCTCATTATGCACTACACCAGTAGTTCCCCTATCATTGGTCAGATTTAACCACTGGTCAGTAACAATTATTATGAGGGTAAAACCTGATTGACCATCAAACCCTTCTGTCTTTAAGATTACTCTAAGATAAATCAGCTACAGCTATGTGATGACCTGATGGAAGTTAAGCATCCCACCTCCCCTTGACCATATCTCAAACATTGCTACAAACAGTTTCTATGCTCACCTAAATGCATGTATTGAAGAACTGGTCTCCCTCAAACACAAATACAATGCTAAATTCAGGAATGGATCCATATGGTGGTACCTTAGAATAAACAAAAGTATACAAGAAAAGGAAGAAGTACATTGTCTGAAAGAACAAACTGAATACCCCAACATCTAAAAGTGAACTCAGAAAGGTAAACAAAAGACTTAGAAGCAAAATCAAATTCGACAAAGATGAGTATGAACTGAAAATTGCCACCTTCATAAAGGACAACTACATGGTCTTTTTCAACTGTGTCAAAAACCTTAGAAGCAATACCCAGCAATACACTGGACTCATACATAATAACAACACATACGTATTCCCAGAAGACACAGTAAACATATTAGTAGATTCATCTAGCTCTAACTTAATACCCTTATCTTCAACTAACATCCCCCATACTTTAGTATATCCAAACCACACATGCTGATCACCTTGGAGCAAGTCCTGAGGGTTCTTTCCAAGTCACAAAACACTAACTCCATGTGTCCAGACAATGTATCTGGCTGCCTTCTTGTCAGCACTGCGCATAGCTTTATAGACTCACTACTAAAGCTCTTCAGTCTCAGCCTGTCTAATGGATTCGTGCTGGAGATGTCGAGAATTGCTTTACTCATCCCACTCCATAAGGGAGGACCTACCACTAACCCAAGAAACAATATTCCTTTAAGTCTAATCAGCCATTTTTTTTAATTAAAGCTGTTTTGTTAAAAACTAAAAAAAATACAGTACTCGTGGTGCACCCATTATATGATCTTGAAGGATAACCCTGTTAATGTATGTGTTATTTATTTTTATTCAATCTTTATTGAACAAGTTAGCCACAATAGTCCTCTTTTCAGGGAAGACCTAAGGTGAGATACATACTGAGCACAATAAACAGAACATGCTGGAGGGATAGATTCCTGTCCCAGAGACTGCCTACCCATCTATATCAAACAAAGTTGATCATTAGCACTCTTCAAGAAAAATCTTGATGAGTGGATGGGAAATAGGAAATTCACCCTGGGGATCACTCCTGTGGCTCTGCTCAATAGGAGCACAGGAAAATAAATTTCTTGGGTGGCGTAAGCCAGGGAACCTTGTTGGCTATGCTTACTTAGGCCCTTGGGCCGATAGCCTAGTACCTACCTATGAACCTATGAGTAGAAGAAATTTGGCCAAGCCACCAGGAAACTTCCCCTATTCCTTTTTCAGTAAGTGCCATGAGATCTTTTATATCCACCTGAGCTACCACCAACTCGGGCAGATAAGGCCTCGGTTTAACATCCACAAACAACCCTCACCAGGTTCTGCAAACCAGAAGAAACATGCAGGTTTCATCCAAAAGTTCATCAAGCCAAAGAACAGCATGGTTTCTTCTAAAAAAGATGGCTGGGTACTGACCTGTTGTCTGATTATAGCTCACCCAGTCTGAAAAATGAAAGTAGTATGAAAAAGCCAGTAACAGTTAACAACTTGGGTAAAATTCAGTTGCTGCTTAGTCACTACATTTCCTGGATGCCAACAAAGAAGAAATCTAGCGAAGTAAGAGGAAATGAGCCAGAAAAGGAAAAGAAAAGGAAAAAAAAACTCTGGTTGGGAAGTGCCTTGCAGCTGTTGAGCAAAAAGTTGTTAAAGTATCAGCTTTGGTACAGGAGATGACATTCAGTAATTTGGAGGAAAAAATAAATCAAATGCACTTGGAGGTGTCTAGAATAAAGGAAACATTAGATAAATATATATAAAGTAAAATGACAAAAGGTTAGAAAGAATAGAAGAAATTTTAAGTAGCGATTCTGATAAGCTGACAAAATTGCTTAAATTGGGATGAAATGAAAGAATGAATGGCTGAATATGAGGCTAAAGGACTGTTTCAAAAATAGTAGAGATAGAAGACAAAGCATGCAGCTCAAATGTGATATTTTCAAGCTATACCAGACAACCTGGTGAGAATAGACTGCACTAAGTTTATGAAAAGTATGAATAAGTAACTGGACTGATATTCCGTAGCAAGATTTCATTGATCAAAATGACACATCATGTACATGCTTCAAAATGGCCATGAGAAAGCAGAGTAGATCTTTATTAGTTAAGATGCAGTCACAGAAAGAACTGTGTTTGACAACACTGTGGCAGAAGAGTGAAGGATTACAATTTTGGACACCAGAGTATGTCTGGAAATGATTATTCACTTTAAATTAGACAGAAGAGAAGCAAGTTTGTCCCTGCAATCAGGGGATGTTGAAAGGTAGGAGTGAGATTCAAGTTGCTATATCCATCTGTCCTTAGAATAGTTTCACATATCTGCAGTTATGGGAAGCAGAACAGGTTAAAGAAGAAATAAAAAAAAAAAAAAAAAAAAAAAAAGTTTGGCCAACAAAGAGTGAGTCAGCAAGCTGAAAGGGTGATTCTGTGAGCATAAAACCCATACAGATAGAGAGAGAGAGAGACAGAGAGAGAGAGAGAGAAAAGCGAGAGAGAGGAGCGAGAAGAGAGAGAGTTTGAAACCGTTTCCATTGTTCCATTGTAGGAAACTGATTGAGTGACAGAAAAAAACAGAAGCAGCCTAGAAAAATCAAAAATACGTTAGACTTGAACCGGAGACTAATTATAAGAAGTTGAGATGAGGAGGAAGAAGACGAGCAGTAAAGTAAAACTGGGAAATAAATGAAAAATTATACAATGTCATTCCCATTCAATGCATTTTAGACATGAAAAATGTGTGCCTCTAAGAAGTGGCTGAAAATTTCCGGAAGTTTATTGACTGTGCTAAATTAGTGGGATGACTCTAAAACATAATTTTCACTTTGTCATTTATGTTTAGAACATGGGTCTGCAACCTGTGGTTCTGGAGCCACATATGGCTCTTCCACCCCTCTGCAGTGGCCACTCTACCACACAACATGCCTGCTCAACCTGATAGACTTCTTCAAATCTGTCACCAGAGCTGTGGATGAAGGCAAGGTAGTTCACACAGTCAACCTCAATCTTGCCAAGGCCTTCAACACCATCCCTTACTCAGGAATCATAGAGAGACTCACTAAACTAGGCATAAACCCCTATGTCACAAGGTGGGTTGCAAACTGCCTCACTGATAGAACCCACACTGTGAAAGTAGAGGACTCCAAATCTGACTACTGACCAGTTACAAGTGGAGTCCCACAAGGATCGGTTCTGGGTCCTCTCCTGTTTGACATCTACTTCTCTGAAGATCAAGCCAATACAAAGGGACTCTGGCTGACCAAGTTCACAGATGATTGGAAACTGGGAGCCATTATTGACTCTCCAACTGATGTAGACATTCTACAAAAAAAAGCCTCACTGTGACAAATGACTAGTGCCAGAACCATGGCCTTAATCTCAATGCCAAAAAATGCGTCGTCATTCCCTTTTGGAAAAACTCTGTGCCCATAAACTACCACATCGGCGGTAGTCCATTAAACACTGAAGATGTGATAAGTGATCTGGGGACATAGGTTGACAGCAACCTCTCCTTTGCTAACCACATTGCCACTGTGGTCAGAAAGTCCTTCTATGTGGCACATCTCATTATAAAAGATTTCTCATCCAGGAAGAAGGAGGTCATAATCCCTCTCTACTCATCGCTCATTAGACCCATTATAGAATACAACGCCCCATTTGGCATGCACCTCACTAGACACCTACAACAACTGGAAAGGCCACAAAAATACCTCACTAAGAGGATCCTGGGCCTTAAACACATGCCCTGTAAGGATAAACTCAAAAACCTTCAGCTGTACTCTGTCTCGTATTGCCTACTTAGAGGCGATCTATGCTTGACCATGTCTGACCCAGAGCTGTTAGATATGCTACAGCTGAAGAAATCCCAATCCCTCCATGCCACATACTCCAGGGACCTCAACCTTATTACCACAATAAACAGAACATGCTGAAGAGACAGGTTCCTAACCCAGAGACTACCCATGCTCTGGAACAGACTTCCCATTCACGTCAAGCAAAGCACCTCACTAGCCCTCTTCAAGAGCAATCTGACAAGTGGATGGGCAATAGAAAATTCACCCTGGGAATCACCTCAGTGGCCCTGTTTGATAGCGGCACTGGGAACTAACGTCGGGCAGCATGATGCCAGGGAATCTTTTTGGGCTAGGCTTACATAGGCTCCAAGGCCGTTAGCCTAGTACACACCTATGAACCTATGTAGGAAGTAAAAATGAGACACTGACACTGCCTACAAAGAACATGGGTTCAAACAAAGATAAAAAGCAGTAACTGCATACAGAATCAGCCTGACAAACATAAGTGTTTGCATGCAAGTTGCAAGTTGGAAACATATATTCAAATAAACTGTCATGCATAATATGTGAAAGTAATAGATTTTATCAGATTTATTGCTTTATCAGTATTAACATGGAATTTAACTGTCCTTGCAAGTATAGAGAAAAGCAAACAGTACTGAATTATATTAAGAAGTGTAGAGTGTAAATAGCAATGCTACAGGAGACACATTTGGATAGAAATAAACATGAATTTGGCAAAGAAAGGAGTTTAGAATGAGCATTCACCAGATTATCAGGGACGAAGGAAAAGTGGAGTAATAACACTGATTATTAGAGGGAATCCAATTGTGATAAAAGAGGAAAAAAAGACCATAATGGTAGATTTGTGGTAATAAGGGGTTATTGGTAGGGAAGGGGGATTACATGGGCATGCATTTATATTTCACCTAAAACTACTATTATGGAGCTTAAGAGAATTTGGGGAGAAATAATAATCTTTCAGCAGGTAATGTTATTTATGAATGGGGACTGGAACTTGATCTATAGAAGTGAGGATATATCAAGGGGATATAGAAAGCAAATATAACAAAAGAGGGTATATTTATGAAGAAATA
>NC_056739.1:165348402-165492588 GCF_019279795.1 Protopterus annectens
TAGTTGCTTGTTTGGAATGAGGATCCACCATGTTTTGGATGCACTCAAGTCAATGCAGCACAGTTATCAGTATGATTCTGTCATAGTACATGTGAGTATAAATGACCTAAGATGTACCTCACCAGACTTTATGAAGAGGGGCATTATGGATCTCAATGAATATATGTTTCAGACGGGTATGTGCCTTGCATTGAGCAGCATTCTACCTTCACCAATTGGCTTAGTTTCTGGTGTGATTCCAGAGGGATTCAATATTTGTCAGTATGGGAGGATGCGTTTAATGGACCACGTGGCTTTGTCAAGGATGGTCTGCACCTGTCTGCACTGGGCTTCCAGGTATTAGCTAAAACTTTATCCACCCCTCAGAGCCTGTTTTAGGCAATTCCAAATTGACAAAACTACCAGCTTAGCAAATAAAACCTAAAGGAACCTAAAGGTGTTACTGCTCAGTATTAGGAGTGTAAACAAGAAACTGCACAGCCTGCATGCTCCCCTCACTCTGGGGAATACAGACGTGAGTACCACTACCACATTACCATGACATGATTTAATGCTGCAGAAAGTACTGTGGCATTACCACAACATGGTTTAATGCTGCAGAAAGTACTCCGGCATTACCATGTTACCACGACATGGTTTAACACTGCAGAAAGTACTCTAGCATTACCACGTTACCACGACATGGTTTAACGTTGCAGAAAGTACTCTGGCATTACCACGACATGGTTTAATGCTGCAGAAAGTACTCCACCATTACCACATTACCATAGCATGGTTTAATGCTGCAGAAAGTACTCTGCCATTACCACGACATGGTTTAACGCTGCAGAAAGTCTCCAGTAGTGCGAGGCTTCAGTGCCATCCACACATGTAGACAATCAGCTGCACAGACAGGGACTTAAGGTGGAGGTGTCTTCATCTACATTAGCAACAAATTTACTGGAGGTTGGTTAAACAGGGTTATGCCCTGGAGTTCATCCATGTGCAAATCACCAAAAGTAAAATCACTTATCATATCTTAGTAAGTTATAGGTCACCATGTATGCCACAAGAATCCCATACGTTGTACCTAAACCTACTGGAGCCACTCAGCATTCAGCCAAATACCACAGATAGGGAGGCATACACTGCTTCCAGCTTGCATGCACACCTGTTTCCTGGACCTTATTATACCCTTACCCAAATAGTGCACATACCAACCACAGGTTCAAGCATAGTGAATCTAGTACTCACCAATATGGAAGAGCGCAGCACCCCCCCCCCCCCCGTGTCATGTCCTCACTGAAGTGAGATCACAAAGCTTTCTCCTTCAATATAAAAATCAACATGGAAAATCCAACAAAACCTATAACAGTTAGGAACTATCCTAAACCAAACTACATCCTATGAAGTGATAGTTAGTCAAAATGCTATGCCCTTGCTAACCCTGAGTGCACAGCAACCTATGTAGAATTGTTCACAAAAACACTGTGCTACCATGTAAATGGCTGCATAGAGGTTGCTTTACATATCAGAAGTAAACCAAAAACAAAACCACACTGGTAGAATCCTAACCTTAACACAGTATATAACAAAAGAATAAAATCATGGCTGAAATCAGAAAGAGCAGCTTTCATAATGGCAATTGGCAAGTGCTCACTAATTAAACTAAACAGGAAACTAAGAGGACCAATCAAGTGCAACAAGGCCAATTATAAGGTCAAGATAGCCTCTTAGGCTAAACACAACCACAAGGCCTTCTGCAGTTATGTCTGAAACCTTAAAGGTAATGCATAGCAGTGTTCTGAACTGGTGGTAAATTATATCACCTTCAATGAGCAAAGTGACCTAGCAAATCTGCTGGTTGACAAATTCATCTCTAACTTTACCCCCCACTCTCCCTCTCCCTATCACAGTGAAATCTCTACTAGCATAAACCCCCAACTGTTAGCAGTGAGTAGGCCATGGTGGCACTTGCTAAGGCCAAAAACACAGCCTGAATGGGTCCAGACCATATTGCGGGTTGCCTCCTAAATAGCTTGAAATCTAACCTATCATGACCACTTGAGTCACTTTTCAACTACAATCTTAAAACAGGTTATGTACCATATGAATAGAAGACTGCAACGGTTATCCATCTTCACAAGGGTGGACTATCAACCAACCTCAGAAACTACAGACCCATTTATCTGACTAGTCTAATATGCAAAGTCATGGAATGAATTATCATGGAAATGATCAACAGAGACATTGGCAATTTACAGACATGGGCCTAACCCAGTTTAGTTTTGTCAAAGGAAGGTTATGCCTATTTAACTTGGCAGACTTCTTTGAGAGGGCCGCCAAGGCAATGGATGAAGGAAAATGTTGCATACCACCTACCTAGACCTGCCTAAGGCATTCAGTACAATACCCCATTCAGGTATTGTTGAAAAACTCACTGAACTAGGCATAAATCCCGACATATCTCACAGACAGGACCCAAGAAGTCAGGATTGGTGAGACCACCTCTACCAAGAGACTGGTCACCAAAGGAGTACCTCAGGGCTCAGTGCTAGGCCTGTTCCTGTTTGGCATCTACGTCTTGGAGGTTAGGGCCTCTGGCACACAAAGTTTACAGATGAGTGTAAATTGGGAGCTATCATAGAGTTCCCCCATGACACTGACATCCTGCAAGAGGGTCTGGCACAAACAAATAACATGCCACAAAGTGCTTTATAGTGCCTTTTGTGAAAAAGTCCAGCAAGGTTAATTACTCCATTGATAAGAAGCCCCTAACAGTTTATCCAGTAGTTAGGGATCTGGGAATATATTTAGACAGTAATATGGCCTTTGACCAACATGCCAAGTTAGTAAAAAAATCATTCTAATTTGCTCAATTTATAAATAGGTGTATGGCATCCAGGTCTAAGAAAGTTATAGTACCACTTTACTCAGCCCTTATTAGACCTCTCATTCAGTACAGTCCCCCTTCAACATGTAACTGACAAGGCATATGCAACAAGTGGAATGTCCTCAGAGGTTCCTCACTTACAAAATCCAAGGTATTAACACCTTGTCCTATGAAGATCACCTTAAAGCCCTATCTCTGTGTTCAGTCTCTGTTACTGAGGGGCAATCTATGCCTGGCATATAAAGCATCCTCAGATTAAGCCTTACATCCGCAAAATGAATACCACCAGAAACACTGGATCCAAAGATTTAAACTTTGCTTGTGACATAAATAGAAGATGCCAGTGAGACAGAAATGCATCTCAAAGGATCCCTGGACTCCGGAATAGGATCCCCATCCATGTGAAGCAGAATCTGTCCCTAACCCTATTCAAAAGTAACCTTGACCATTGAATGAGAAATCAAAAAGTCACCCCTGGTCTGGTCCCCATGTATCTGATAGTCAGAGGCTGACAGTAAAGATTCCCTAACTAACATACCCCCCACCACTAAACCTTTAGTAACTTCCTAACAAACATACCCCTCCAAATAGACGTCCATGTTACATGGTGGCAAAATTGGGTTGGGTTGCGTGGCTAAGCTTATAAAGGTCCTGGCGGTCATTAGCCTAGTATATACCAGTGAACCTATGAACCTATAATGGTGAGCTTAGGTAGTATGCTGTTTTTCCCCAATGTTATGCCATCTTTGGAGTTAGTATATTTAGAGATGAGGGAGTAAGCCCTCCCTGCAAAAAATAGTTGTGAAATTTGTATTTGTTTTTCATTTGAGAGACTGTGTTCTGCCTTTTTGTGTTACTGTATTGTTTTGAATCTTGACTGTAGGTATCATTGATGATTCTTCATACGCCCATTCCACATACTATTCCCATGAGGAAGGACACCTACCATAGTTCCCCACACCCTGCCCCTGAGGAAAGTGACCTACCATAGTTCTCCACATCCTGTCCTTGAGGAAGGAAGTGTATCATAGTTTCCCACAGCCTGCCCATGAGAAAGGAGACCTACTGTAGTTACCCACAGCTTTTCCTTGAAGAAGGAGGTGTACCATAGTTCCCCACAGCCTACCCGTGAGGAAGGAGACCTACCATAGTTCCCTACACCCTGCCCCTGAGGAAGGAGACTTACCATAGTTCCCCACAGCCTGTCACTGAGGAAGGAGACCTATCATAGTTCCCCACACCCTGCCCCTGAATAAAGAGACCTACCATAGTTTTCCACATCCTGTCCTTGAGGAAGGAGGTGTACCATAGTTCCCCACAGCCTGCCAGTGAGGAAGGAGACCTACCATAGTTCCCCACAGCCTGTCCCTGAGGACGGAGACCTACCATAGTTCCCCGTATCCTGTCTATGAGGAAAGAGACCTACCATAGTTCCCCACACCCTGTCCTTGAGGAAGGAGGTTACCATAGTTCCCCTACAGCCTGCCTGTGAGGAAGGAGACCTACAATAGTTCTCCACACCCTGCCCCTGTTAAGGAGACCTACAATAGTTCTCCACACCCTGCCCCTGTTAAGGAGACCTACCATAGTTCTCCACACCCTGCCCCTGTTAAGGAGACCTACCATAGTTCTCCACACCCTGCCCCTGTTAAGGAGACCTACTGTAGTTCTCCACACCCTGCCCCTGTTAAGGAGACCTACTGTAGTTCTCCACACCCTGCCCCTGTTAAGGAGACCTACCATAGTTCTCCACACCCTGCCCCTGTTAAGGAGACCTACAATAGTTCTCCACACCCTGCCCCTGTTAAGGAGACCTACTGTAGTTCCCCACACCCTGCCCCTTTTAAGGAGACCTACAATAGTTCTCCACACCCTGCCCCTGTTAAGGAGACCTACCATAGTTCTCCACACCCTGCCCCTGTTAAGGAGACCTACAATAGTTCTCCACACCCTGCCCCTGTTAAGGAGACCTACAATAGTTCTCCACACCCTGCCCCTGTTAAGGAGACCTACCATAGTTCCCCACACCCTGTCCTTGAGGAAGGAGGTTACCATAGTTCCCCTACAGCCTGCCTGTGAGAAAGGAGACCTACAATAGTTCTCCACACCCTGCCCCTGTTAAGGAGACCTACAATAGTTCTCCACACCCTGCCCCTGTTAAGGAGACCTACTGTAGTTCCCCACACCCTGCCCCTGTTAAGGAGACCTACAATAGTTCCCCACACCCTGCCCCTGTTAAGGAGACCTACTGTAGTTCCCCACACCCTGCCCCTGTTAAGGAGACCTACCATAGTTCTCCACACCCTGCCCCTGTTAAGGAGACCTACTGTAGTTCCCCACACCCTGCCCCTGTTAAGGAGACCTACTGTAGTTCTCCACACCCTGCCCCTGTTAAGGAGACCTACTGTAGTTCTCCACACCCTGCCCCTGTTAAGGAGACCTACTGTAGTTCTCCACACCCTGCCCCTGTTAAGGAGACCTACTGTAGTTCTCCACACCCTGCCCCTGTTAAGGAGACCTACAATAGTTCTCCACACCCTGCCCCTGTTAAGGAGACCTACTGTAGTTCCCATACCATTTTCCTGAAGCAGGACGGCTGGCACTCAGCCACTTGATCTCCATGACTGACTTCAGACTCAGAACTTAGTAAGTGAAACAGGGTTCCTAGTAGTGCAATGAGGACCAGAATCTCAAACCTTTGACATGACATTTCTTATGCTTAGTTGTATAGGAAAATTGCCAAGAAGAAATGAAGGTGCTTATTTGAGGTCACACAGGCAGCCCATGTCTACGGTAGTATCTAAAGGTCAAAGCTAATCTTCTTCAGTGAAGCGCTAAGAGCAGATTTGTAATTCTTTTATATTTATTCTAAAGTATTTTGCAGTGATACATGGAGGCTGCATATAATTTAGTGCAAGAGTTTTTTTTTTTTAATTTGTTAACTGTGTAAGTCCACAAAACATAAATATCACTATTTAGGGGTGACCCAGAAGCAATGCCTGGTTAAATGACTTGCTTAGTGTCACACAGTTGACAAATGGAGGTGAGGGAATA
This sequence comes from Protopterus annectens, assembly GCF_019279795.1. Classification (NCBI taxonomy): domain Eukaryota; kingdom Metazoa; phylum Chordata; order Ceratodontiformes; family Protopteridae; genus Protopterus; species Protopterus annectens. The sequence goes on from NC_056739.1 coordinate 165,354,329, forward strand.
ACTCCTACTCTTGACTACAGGAAGCAACTTTTTAACAGTTACTCTATGAGTAGAATATAGTAATGAGATAATTACTCTTAATATATAAGTAATGAGGTAATCACTTGTAATATGCTTCCTTCGCATGAGCATTACATTCTGTTAAATACATCATGTGCAATGATATACAGAATGTAGTTATCTATAACATTTCTTCAAATAAGATAACCTAAATGGAACCATCTGCTGATTTAAATATCTTCAGCTTATTAATAGAAAAGGTGATGTTTGATATTCTCATAACAAACATAATATAGATAGTCCATACATTTATCTAAGGCCATCTAGTAACTGTTACTGTGCACTCCAAAACTGCCACTAAGCACTGTGCATAACAAGTGAAAGTTATTTCACTTACACTTAATAACTGACTTGAAGTGCAGTTAATAAAGCATCAGGCTTACGTTCAGCATTTAATGGACAGCCTCATTTTCTGTTTTATTTTAAACACAGAACTGGATATGTAAACAAACATCACTATGCAGTGGGACATGCTATTTATATGTCTGGCGTCACATCATTAAAAGTAGGGAATCATTATTATAGCTGCTTGGTTTCTATGGTGTTTTGCAGTTTCTTAGAATCAACCATGTTCTACTTAAAAGCAGTGTCTTGGATACAGCCAGCTATACTAATGATCTTTTGCCATAACCCAGGCCTGAAGCATTCTGTTTAATGTAAAGTGCTGAGTAAAAATGCTGAAGAATAAAAGGCCACCCTTTCAAGAGTGTTATTAGTGCAGTCATCAAAAGTACATTCTCTCAGGGCAACTGGGTCTAGGTAGGAGTTACACTCAATCAGGCAAAGATTTAAGTGAACTAACACTCACTGCATTCTCTAGTATCTAAGAAGTATTGCCATAGCTGCAGCATCAGGCTGGTCTGTGTTGACACAGTCTCGGACTGAAGCAAACCTGAAGGTAAGGTAGTGCACACGTAATGAGACAGGAAGGAGCATGTTTTACACAGGACACTTAATGGAGTAGAGCCTTTGCCATGAGTCTCATGTAGAGAAATTAAAGGGTCCATGTAGTTCCTTCAGAAAAGCACAAGGAGACATGACCAAAAGTTCTAAGCACCTTAATGCAATCAACAGTATCCCTGAGGACAGCATCTGTCAGGAAAATAAGACAGTACAATATTACTGAAAATTCTGTGAAAGGGTTGGGGGTGGGATTAACTCAGAGGTAATAATGCAAGGGCTTCTTTTTGTGTACAGAGAGTGGTCGATGCGTGAAACAGATCTCCTAAGCAGATGCCGTCAAGAATGCAGGGGAGTTCAAGTTTCAGAATGACAAGATACAGATATAAGGAACATTTACAAATGAGTAAGTAGCAGAAGTCAAATATTAGCACAATAACCACTTTGTAAGGGAATATTGGCAAATGTGGGGCTGGAGGGGGTAATACCGGGGCAAGTTGTTTTTTTTTACCAAGATTTATATTCTATACTCCAAACACTAGTGCACAGCCCAATGTAAGAAAAATATGTTTTTTCATAATTCCAATATGACTGAAATTGTAGTAGCTTACTTTAATGACACATACACAAACACTTCACATCACAAAAAATTACACACAATATAAACATAGATCAAAATAGTTGTGTTTTAAATGATTGTTGATTATGCATGTATTGTGTGTAATCGTATTGTGATGCCACTTTCTTTGAAGGCTTTTTAGCCAAGGTGCTAGAAGTATTTGTGTATGTGTCATTAAAGTAAACTGCTAAAATTTTGGTTGTATTAGAATTATTTCATGTTTAGTCATTAATAATATTTATAATATTTTTTTTTTATAAGACACTGCAACAGATTAATGAAAGTCTATTCAAAGGCTTGAATTGATAAAAGGATTTAGCTAAAGATTTAGAACAGGGTTTGGTCAACCTACTCCACATTCAGGTTTTTCCATTTCTGTCTTTTGTAAACACAAACAAGTTTGTTACTACAGTATACATTATTTAGTTTGCAACAACTGAAGATGCAGTGGGGGTAAGAGGCAATGTCCCTTTTCACTGTTAACCTCAGCTTCTGTACCCTGCATGTTCACATATAATGCCGGTTGGGAGAGAAATTTAAGAAGCAAACAAGCAGTGTTACCTACACAGCTGCTTAAGGGAATTGTACCTTTTCACTGTTAGGCAGTGGTAAATGGAGATTTTTTTTTTGGCATCCTGTAGACAACACTGAACAATCACTACTGGCTTAAAGTTAATTACAGAACTGCTTCATACCAAGGAAGAGAGGTATATAGAGTACAGAGGTTGAGGTCTCCCTTTAGGTTGCAGAAACTTGAGAATAATATGTGAGATCACAGCAGCTGCAGATGTATAAAGGCCAGCACTTCCCGTGCACCCACTGATCAATCGACACATGAGGTACAGCAGTTACTTACACAAAGCAACGCATGCCTGATGGGTTTGTTATGGATGCCAGTGTCCTTCTGCTTGATCCACTAACAACCTGAGCTCAGGAAACAGCAGGACTGGTACACACTTAATGGCAGCAAAATTTACTAGTATGAGCAGTCACTGCCTTTTTTTTCAGAAGCAAGCTACAATCTATGTTGACTTCCAGCAGTGAAGTGACTTTGTTGGTGAGTGTTAGGGGGCAGATTAGCAAAATAAATAATGGTTGATCTGATGATGGCAGTACAGCAAAGCAAACCCCATCTGTCAGAAATGGGAGAAGTACGCTCTAGCTGCATTCTGTCGCCACTACAGACCTTCCCACAACCTGCATGTGCAGAACAGTGATGGTATCCACTTCCTTCTCTAACTTATGGGATAAAATAGCATTTTGAAGAGGTGGGGTATGTGAAATGGCTCTAGGATCTCATGAAGACACAACACCAACATTTATATAATTTCATATGAGTGACATCTCTATATTTTAGAAATAACCTCTTTGTATGTTGCTGGTGAAACACCTGAGTGTATATGAGACGTGATCATAATTGTGTATATTATTCATGTTGTGTCCATAGAACCGTGGTGGTGGTGCTGTGGTAGCGTTGTCGTCTCACAGTAAGACGCTGTCCGGTTCGATTCTCAGCTAAAAGCGTCTTCTGCGTGGTGGGGGACATGTGTGAATGGGCATACCTTCGTTGAAGGTTGTGCATCAGGACTGGTAACTCGGCATGTAAAAATCCACTACCAATCATTAGCGGACCGGTGTTCCGCTGTGGCTGAAAGACACAACAACAACATTCATGTTGTGTCCATCCTTTCATTCCACACAGATGTAAACATTATGAAAATGTGCCCTGAAGGGGGAAAAAACAAAACAAACTAAATATAATGAAGAGGAAAATGTTTAGCTTAAGGGGTGTGTGTGTGTGTGTGTGTGGGTTTGTGTGTGTGTGTGTGTGTGTGTGTGTGTGTGTGTGTGTGTGTGTGTGTGTGTGTGTGTGTGTGGTGTATGCAGAGGTTAATGATTTGGGAACTCTTAAGTTAATGTTTCACTACAGTTTGCTTATAATAATTCTTTTTAACAAGGTGGCTGTATTCCTGTTCTCATATTATACTACAGTGACAAGTTTAGCATATGAGATATTAATGTTCAGTGTACTTTTTTCAAGATTTCTTATAATGAATTCCTTAATATCTTAGTTTTGGTGCATTTTCAGGACGTATGTAGAAATATTATCTGATTCTGCATGGCATGCATTCTGCTCAGAAATATATGGAAAATATGAATCTTTTTAACTTCAAAACTGACAATGTAAAAAAAAACTATATTTGAGTCCATGCCATCCTATTTATGCTTCTTAAATTTTATGTTGCACCACATGGCTAAACTAAGAATTAAGAAGGTTTTGCAAAAGCAGATCAAATCTATATAAAAGCCTATAAATTACTTCCAGTAGACAAAAATAAGCTTTCTAAATGGATAAAATTGCTGACGAATCATTCAAACAATAAATTATATATTTAAGGACATTTTTTTCTATTTTTAGATTCCAAATGTGCTATTTTTAAGCTGTTTCATCATTTGCAATCTGATCTTCTACAGTTTGTTTCTACAACAGCAGCTGTTATATTTTGTTACAATCTTGCCAAAATGATGGAAGATTTTTTTTCAAATGGCATTACTACCTGTTTCCTTTTTTTCTCTTTTCCCTCAACCTTAGCCATGAGTAGTATCAGTTTAACACCACAATACTACTGGCCTGGTTATATAATGGTTCCTGAATTTGTGCAATATGTGTATGTATACATGCCATAATACTATTGGCCTGGTTATATAATGGTTCCTGAATATGTGCAATCTGTGTATGTATACATGCCATAATACTATTGGCCTGGTTATATAATTGTTCCTGAATGTATGCAGTTTGTGTATGTATACATTCCATAATACTATTGGCCTGGTTATATAATGGTTCCTGAATTTGTGCAATATGTGTATGTATACATGCCATAATACTATTGGCCTGGTTATATAATGGTTCCTGAATTTGTGCAATATGTGTATGTATACATGCCATAATACTACTGGCCTGGCTATATAATGGTTCCTGAATGTGTGCAGTCTGTGTATGTATACATGCCATAATACTATTGGCCTGGTTATATAATGGTTCCTGAATGTGTGCAGTCTGTGTATGTATACATGCCATAATACTACTGGCCTGGCTATATAATGGTTCCTGAATGTGTGCAGTCTGTGTATGTATACATGCCATAATACTATTGGCCTGGTTATATAATGGTTCCTGAATGTGCAGTCTGTGTATGTATACATGCCATAATACTACTGGCCTGGCTATATAATGGTTCCTGAATGTGTGCAGTCTGTGTATGTATACATGCCATAATACTATTGGCCTGGTTATATAATGGTTCCTGAATGTGTGCAGTGATCTGTGTATGTATACATGCCATAATACTATTGACCTGGTTATATAATGGTTCCTGAATGTATGCAGTATGTGTATGTATACATGCCATAATACTATTGGCCTGGTTATATAATGGTTCCTGAATGTAAGCAGTCTGTGTATGTATACATGCCATAATACTACTGGCCTGGTTATATAATGGTTCCTGAATTTGTGCAATATGTGTATGTATACATGCCATAATACTACTGGCCTGGCTATATAATGGTTCCTGAATGTGTGCAGTCTGTGTATGTATACATGCCATAATACTATTGGCCTGGTTATATAATGGTTCCTGAATGTGTGCAGTGATCTGTGTATGTATACATGCCATAATACTATTGACCTGGTTATATAATGGTTCCTGAATGTATGCAGTATGTGTATGTATACATGCCATAATACTATTGGCCTGGTTATATAATGGTTCCTGAATGTAAGCAGTCTGTGTATGTATACATGCCATAATACTACTGGCCTGGTTATATAATGGTTCCTGAATTTGTGCAATATGTGTATGTATACATGCCATAATACTATTGGCCTGGTTATATAATGGTTCCTGAATGTTTGCAGTCTGTGTATGTATACATGCCATAATACTATTGGCCTGGTTATATAATGGTTCCTGAATATGTGCAATCTGTGTATGTATACATGCCATAATACTATTGGTCTGGTTATATAATTGTTCCTGAATGTATGCAGTTTGTGTATGTATACATTCCATAATACTATTGGCCTGGTTATATAATGGTTCCTGAATGTGTGCAGTCTGTGTATGTATACATGCCATAATACTATTGGCCTGGTTATATAATGGTTCCTGAATGTGTGCAGTCTGTGTATGTATACATGCCATAATACTATTGGCCTGGTTATATAATGGTTCCTGAATGTGTGCAGTCTGTGTATGTATACATGCCATAATACTATTGACCTGGTTATATAATGGTTCCTGAATGTAAGCAGTCTGTGTATGTATACATGCCATAATACTATTGGCCTGGTTATATAATGGTTCCTGAATGTGTGCAGTCTGTGTATGTATACATGCCATAATACTATTGGCCTGGTTATATAATGGTTCCTGAATTTGTGCAATATGTGTATGTATACATGCCATAATACTATTGGCCTGGTTATATAATGGTTCCTGAATGTGTACAGTGATCTGTGTATGTATACATTCCATAATACTATTGGCCTGGTTATATAATGGTTCCTGAATGTGTGCAGTCTGTGTATGTATACATTCCATAATACTATTGGCCTGGTTATATAATGGTTCCTGAATGTAAGCAGTCTGTGTATGTATACATGCCATAATACTATTGACCTGGTTATATAATGGTTCCTGAATTTGTGCAATATGTGTATGTATACATGCCATAATACTATTGGCCTGGTTATATAATGGTTCCTGAATGTGTGCAGTCTGTGTATGTATACATGCCATAATACTATTGACCTGGTTATATAATGGTTCCTGAATGTGTGCAGTCTGTGTATGTATACATGCTATAATACTATTGGCCTGGCTATATAATGGTTCCTGAATGTGTGCAGTCTGTGTATGTATACATGCCATAATACTATTGGCCTGGTTATATAATGGTTTCTGAATGTATGCAGTCTGTGCATGTATACATGCCATAATACTATTGGCCTGGTTATATAATGGTTCCTGAATGTGTGCAGTCTGTGTATGTATACATGCCATAATACTATTGGCCTGGTTATATAATGGTTCCTAAATGTGTGCAGTCTGTGTATGTATACATTCCATAATACTATTGGCCTGGTTATATAATGGTTCCTGAATGTGTGCAGTATGTGTATGTATACATGCCATAATACTATTGGCCTGGTTATATAATGGTTCCTGAATGTGTGCAGTCTGTGTATGTATACATGCCATAATACTACTGGCCTGGTTATATAATGGTTCCTGAATGTGTGCAGTGATCTGTGTATGTGTACATGCCATGATACTATTGGCCTGGTTATATAATGGTTCCTGAATGTGTGCAGTCTGTGTATGTATACATGCCATAATACTATTGGCCTGGTTATATAATGGTTCCTGAATGTGTGCAGTGATCTGTGTATGTGTACATGCCATGATACTATTGGCCTGGTTATATAATGGTTCCTGAATGTATGCAGTCTGTGTATGTATACATGCCATAATACTATTGGCCTGGTTATATAATGGTTCCAAAATGTATGCAGTCTGTGTATGTATACATGCCATAATACTATTGGCCTGGTTATATAATGGTTCCTGAATGTGTGCAGTCTATGTATGTATACATGCTATAATACTGTTGGCCTGGTTATATAATGGTTCCTGAGTGTGTGCAGTCTGTGTATGTATATATGCCATAATACTATTGGCCTGGTTATATAATGGTTCCTGAATGTGTGCAGTCTGTGTATGTATACATGCCATAATACTATTGGCCTGGTTATATAATGGTTCCTGAATATGTGCAGTCTGTGTATGTATGCATGCCATAATACTATTGGCCTGGTTATATAATGGTTCCTGAATGTGTGCAGTCTGTGTATGTATACATGCCATAATACTATTGACCTGGTTATATAATGGTTCCTGAATGTATGCAATCTGTGTATGTATACATACCATAATACTATTGGCCTGGTTATATAATGGTTCCTGAATGTGTGCAGTCTGTGTATGTATACATGCCATAATACTACTTTCCTGGTTATATAATGGTTCCTGAATGTATGCAGTCTGTGTATGTATACATGCCATAATACTATTGGTCTGGATCTATAATGGTTCCAAAATGTATGCAGTCTGTGTATGTATACATGCCATAATACTATTGGCCTGGTTATATAATGGTTCCTGAATGTGTGCAGTCTATGTATGTATACATGCTATAATACTGTTGGCCTGGTTATATAATGGTTCCTGAGTGTGTGCAGTCTGTGTATGTATATATGCCATAATACTATTGGCCTGGTTATATAATGGTTCCTGAATGTGTGCAGTCTGTGTATGTATACATGCCATAATACTATTGACCTGGTTATATAATGGTTTCTGAATGTAAGCAGTCTGTGTATGTATACATGCTATAATACTACTGGCCTGGTTATATAATGGTTCCTGAATTTGTGCAATATGTGTATGTATACATGCCATAATACTATTGGCCTGGTTATATAATGGTTCCTGAATGTTTGCAGTCTGTGTATGTATACATGCCATAATACTATTGGCCTGGTTATATAATGGTTCCTGAATATGTGCAATCTGTGTATGTATACATGCCATAATACTATTGGTCTGGTTATATAATTGTTCCTGAATGTATGCAGTTTGTGTATGTATACATTCCATAATACTATTGGCCTGGTTATATAACGGTTCCTGAATGTGTGCAGTCTGTGTATGTATACATGCCATAATACTATTGGCCTGGTTATATAATGGTTCCTGAATGTGTGCAGTCTGTGTATGTATACATGCCATAATACTATTGACCTGGTTATATAATGGTTCCTGAATGTAAGCAGTCTGTGTATGTATACATGCCATAATACTATTGGCCTGGTTATATAATGGTTCCTGAATGTGTGCAGTATGTGTATGTATACATGCCATAATACTATTGGCCTGGTTATATAATGGTTCCTGAATGTGTGCAGTCTGTGTATTGTATGTATACATGCCATAATACTATTGGCCTGATTATATAATGGTTCCTGAATATGTGCAGTCTGTCTATGTATACATGCCATAATACTATTGGCCTGGTTATATAATGGTTCCTGAATGTGTGCAGTCTGTGTATGTATACATGCCATAATACTATTGGCCTGGTTATATAATGGTTCCTAAATGTGTGCAGTCTGTGTATGTATACATGCCATAATACTATTGACCTGGTTATATAATGGTTCCTGAATGTATGCAATCTGTGTATGTATACATACCATAATACTATTGGCCTGGTTATATAATGGTTCCTGAATGTGTGCAGTCTGTGTATGTATACATGCCATAATACTACTTTCCTGGTTATATAATGGTTCCTGAATGTATGCAGTCTGTGTATGTATACATGCCATAATACTATTGGTCTGGATCTATAATGGTTCCAAAATGTATGCAGTCTGTGTATGTATACATGCCATAATACTATTGGCCTGGTTATATAATGGTTCCTGAATGTGTGCAGTCTATGTATGTATACATGCTATAATACTGTTGGCCTGGTTATATAATGGTTCCTGAGTGTGTGCAGTCTGTGTATGTATATATGCCATAATACTATTGGCCTGGTTATATAATGGTTCCTGAATGTGTGCAGTCTGTGTATGCATACATGCCATAATACTATTGGCCTAGCTATATAATGGTTCCTGACTGTATGCAGTCTGTGTATGTATACATGCCATAACACTATTGGCCTAGTTATATAATGGTTCCTGAATGTATGCAGTCTGTGTATGTATACATGCCATAATACTATTGGCCTAGTTATATAATGGCTCCTGACTGTATGCAGTCTGTGTATGTATACATGCCATAACACTATTGGCCTGGTTTTATAATGGTTCCTGAATGTGTGCAGTCTGTGTATGTATACATGCCATAATACTATTGGCCTGGTTATATAATGGTTCCTGAATGTGTGCAGTCTGTGTATGTATACATGCCATAATACTATTGGCCTGGTTATATAATGGTTCCTGAATGTGTGCAGTCTGTGTATGTATACATGCCATAATACTATTGGCCTGGTTATATAATGGTTCCAAAATGTATGCAGTCTGTGTATGTATACATGCCATAATACTATTGGCCTGGTTATATAATGGTTCCTGAATGTGTGCAGTCTATGTATGTATACATGCTATAATACTGTTGGCCTGGTTATATAATGGTTCCTGAGTGTGTGCAGTCTGTGTATGTATATATGCCATAATACTATTGGCCTGGTTATATAATGGTTCCTGAATGTGTGCAGTCTGTGTATGTATACATGCCATAATACTATTGGCCTGGTTATATAATGGTTCCAAAATGTATGCAGTCTGTGTATGTATACATGCCATAATACTATTGGCCTGGTTATATAATGGTTCCTGAATGTGTGCAGTCTATGTATGTATACATGCTATAATACTGTTGGCCTGGTTATATAATGGTTCCTGAGTGTGTGCAGTCTGTGTATGTATATATGCCATAATACTATTGCCCTGGTTATATAATGGTTCCTGAATGTGTGCAGTCTGTGTATGTATACATGCCATAATACTATTGGCCTGGTTATATAATGGTTCCTGAATATGTGCAGTCTGTGTATGTATGCATGCCATAATACTATTGGCCTGGTTATATAATGGTTCCTGAATGTGTGCAGTCTGTGTATGTATACATGCCATAATACTATTGACCTGGTTATATAATGGTTCCTGAATGTATGCAATCTGTGTATGTATACATACCATAATACTATTGGCCTTGTTATATAATGGTTCCTGAATGTGTGCAGTCTGTGTATGTATGCATGCCATAATACTACTTTCCTGGTTATATAATGGTTCCTGAATGTATGCAGTCTGTGTATGTATACATGCCATAATACTATTGGTCTGGATCTATAATGGTTCCAAAATGTATGCAGTCTGTGTATGTATACATGCCATAATACTATTGGCCTGGTTATATAATGGTTCCTGAATGTGTGCAGTCTATGTATGTATACATGCTATAATACTGTTGGCCTGGTTATATAATGGTTCCTGAGTGTGTGCAGTCTGTGTATGTATATATGCCATAATACTATTGGCCTGGTTATATAATGGTTCCTGAATGTGTGCAGTCTGTGTATGTATACATGCCATAATACTATTGACCTGGTTATATAATGGTTCCTGAATGTAAGCAGTCTGTGTATGTATACATGCCATAATACTACTGGCCTGGTTATATAATGGTTCCTGAATTTGTGCAATATGTGTATGTATACATGCCATAATACTATCGGCCTGGTTATATAATGGTTCCTGAATGTTTGCAGTCTGTGTATGTATACATGCCATAATACTATTGGCCTGGTTATATAATGGTTCCTGAATATGTGCAATCTGTGTATGTATACATGCCATAATACTATTGGTCTGGTTATATAATTGTTCCTGAATGTATGCAGTTTGTGTATGTATACATTCCATAATACTATTGGCCTGGTTATATAATGGTTCCTGAATGTGTGCAGTCTGTGTATGTATACATGCCATAATACTATTGGCCTGGTTATATAATGGTTCCTGAATGTGTGCAGTCTGTGTATGTATACATGCCATAATACTATTGGCCTGGTTATATAATGGTTCCTGAATGTGTGCAGTCTGTGTATGTATACATGCCATAATACTATTGACCTGGTTATATAATGGTTCCTGAATGTAAGCAGTCTGTGTATGTATACATGCCATAATACTATTGGCCTGGTTATATAATGGTTCCTGAATGTGTGCAGTATGTGTATGTATACATGCCATAATACTATTGGCCTGGTTATATAATGGTTCCTGAATGTGTGCAGTCTGTGTATTGTATGTATACATACCATAATACTATTGGCCTGATTATATAATGGTTCCTGAATATGTGCAGTCTGTCTATGTATACATGCCATAATACTATTGGCCTGGTTATATAATGGTTCCTGAATGTGTGCAGTCTGTGTATGTATACATGCCATAATACTATTGGCCTGGTTATATAATGGTTCCTAAATGTGTGCAGTCTGTGTATGTATACATGCCATAATACTATTGACCTGGTTATATAATGGTTCCTGAATGTATGCAATCTGTGTATGTATACATACCATAATACTATTGGCCTGGTTATATAATGGTTCCTGAATGTGTGCAGTCTGTGTATGTATACATGCCATAATACTACTTTCCTGGTTATATAATGGTTCCTGAATGTATGCAGTCTGTGTATGTATACATGCCATAATACTATTGGTCTGGATCTATAATGGTTCCAAAATGTATGCAGTCTGTGTATGTATACATGCCATAATACTATTGGCCTGGTTATATAATGGTTCCTGAATGTGCAGTCTATGTATGTATACATGCTATAATACTGTTGGCCTGGTTATATAATGGTTCCTGAATGTGTGCAGTCTGTGTATGCATACATGCCATAATACTATTGGCCTAGTTATATAATGGTTCCTGACTGTATGCAGTCTGTGTATGTATACATGCCATAACAATATTGGCCTAGTTATATAATGGTTCCTGAATGTATGCAGTCTGTGTATGTATACATGCCATAATACTATTGGCCTAGTTATATAATGGCTCCTGACTGTATGCAGTCTGTGTATGTATACATGCCATAACACTATTGGCCTGGTTTTATAATGGTTCCTGAATGTGTGCAGTCTGTGTATGTATACATGCCATAATACTATTGGCCTGGTTATATAATGGTTCCTGAATGTATGCATTCTGTGTACGTATACATGCCATAATATTATTGGCCTGGTTATATAATGGTTCCTGAATGCGTGCAATCTGTGTATGTATACATGCCATAATACTATTGGCCTGGTTATATAATGGTTCCTGAATGTGTGCAGTCTGTGTATGTATACATGCCATAATACTATTGGCCTGGTTATATAATGGTTCCTGAATGTGTGCAGTCTGTGTATGTATACATGCCCTAATACTATTGGCCTGGTTATATAATGGTTCCTGAATGTATGCAGTCTGCGTATGTATACATGCCATAATACTATTGGCCTGGTTATATAATGGTTCCTGAATTTGTGCAGTCTGTGTATGTATACATGCCATAATACTATTGGCCTGGTTATATAATGGTTCCTGAATGTGTGCAGTCTGTGTATGTATACATACCATAATACTATTGGCATGGTTATAATGGTTCCTGTATGTATATATGCCATAATACTATTGGCCTGGTTATATAATGGTTCCTGAATGTGTGCAGTGATCTGTGTATGTATACATGCCATAATACTATTGGTCTTGTTATATAATTGTTCCTGAATGTATGCAGTCTGTGTATGTTTACATGCCATAATACTATTGGCCTGGTTATATAATGGTTCCTGAATGTAAGCAGTCTGTGTATGTATACATGCCATAATACTACTGGCCTGGTTATATAATGGTTCCTGAATTTGTGCAATATGTGTATGTATACATGCCATAATACTATCGGCCTGGTTATATAATGGTTCCTGAATGTTTGCAGTCTGTGTATGTATACATGCCATAATACTATTGGCCTGGTTATATAATGGTTCCTGAATATGTGCAATCTGTGTATGTATACATGCCATAATACTATTGGTCTGGTTATATAATTGTTCCTGAATGTATGCAGTTTGTGTATGTATACATTCCATAATACTATTGGCCTGGTTATATAATGGTTCCTGAATGTGTGCAGTCTGTGTATGTATACATGCCATAATACTATTGGCCTGGTTATATAATGGTTCCTGAATGTGTGCAGTCTGTGTATGTATACATGCCATAATACTATTGGCCTGGTTATATAATGGTTCCTGAATGTGTGCAGTCTGTGTATGTATACATGCCATAATACTATTGACCTGGTTATATAATGGTTCCTGAATGTAAGCAGTCTGTGTATGTATACATGCCATAATACTATTGGCCTGGTTATATAATGGTTCCTGAATGTGTGCAGTATGTGTATGTATACATGCCATAATACTATTGGCCTGGTTATATAATGGTTCCTGAATGTGTGCAGTCTGTGTATTGTATGTATACATACCATAATACTATTGGCCTGATTATATAATGGTTCCTGAATATGTGCAGTCTGTCTATGTATACATGCCATAATACTATTGGCCTGGTTATATAATGGTTCCTGAATGTGTGCAGTCTGTGTATGTATACATGCCATAATACTATTGACCTGGTTATATAATGGTTCCTGAATGTAAGCAGTCTGTGTATGTATACATGCCATAATACTACTGGCCTGGTTATATAATGGTTCCTGAATTTGTGCAATATGTGTATGTATACATGCCATAATACTATCGGCCTGGTTATATAATGGTTCCTGAATGTTTGCAGTCTGTGTATGTATACATGCCATAATACTATTGGCCTGGTTATATAATGGTTCCTGAATATGTGCAATCTGTGTATGTATACATGCCATAATACTATTGGTCTGGTTATATAATTGTTCCTGAATGTATGCAGTTTGTGTATGTATACATTCCATAATACTATTGGCCTGGTTATATAATGGTTCCTGAATGTGTGCAGTCTGTGTATGTATACATGCCATAATACTATTGGCCTGGTTATATAATGGTCCCTGAATGTGTGCAGTCTGTGTATGTATACATGCCATAATACTATTGGCCTGGTTATATAATGGTTCCTGAATGTGTGCAGTCTGTGTATGTATACATGCCATAATACTATTGACCTGGTTATATAATGGTTCCTGAATGTAAGCAGTCTGTGTATGTATACATGCCATAATACTATTGGCCTGGTTATATAATGGTTCCTGAATGTGTGCAGTATGTGTATGTATACATGCCATAATACTATTGGCCTGGTTATATAATGGTTCCTGAATGTGTGCAGTCTGTGTATTGTATGTATACATACCATAATACTATTGGCCTGATTATATAATGGTTCCTGAATATGTGCAGTCTGTCTATGTATACATGCCATAATACTATTGGCCTGGTTATATAATGGTTCCTGAATGTGTGCAGTCTGTGTATGTATACATGCCATAATACTATTGGCCTGGTTATATAATGGTTCCTAAATGTGTGCAGTCTGTGTATGTATACATGCCATAATACTATTGACCTGGTTATATAATGGTTCCTGAATGTATGCAATCTGTGTATGTATACATACCATAATACTATTGGCCTGGTTATATAATGGTTCCTGAATGTGTGCAGTCTGTGTATGTATACATGCCATAATACTACTTTCCTGGTTATATAATGGTTCCTGAATGTATGCAGTCTGTGTATGTATACATGCCATAATACTATTGGTCTGGATCTATAATGGTTCCAAAATGTATGCAGTCTGTGTATGTATACATGCCATAATACTATTGGCCTGGTTATATAATGGTTCCTGAATGTGCGCAGTCTATGTATGTATACATGCTATAATACTGTTGGCCTGGTTATATAATGGTTCCTGAATGTGTGCAGTCTGTGTATGCATACATGCCATAATACTATTGGCCTAGTTATATAATGGTTCCTGACTGTATGCAGTCTGTGTATGTATACATGCCATAACAATATTGGCCTAGTTATATAATGGTTCCTGAATGTATGCAGTCTGTGTATGTATACATGCCATAATACTATTGGCCTAGTTATATAATGGCTCCTGACTGTATGCAGTCTGTGTATGTATACATGCCATAACACTATTGGCCTGGTTTTATAATGGTTCCTGAATGTGTGCAGTCTGTGTATGTATACATGCCATAATACTATTGGCCTGGTTATATAATGGTTCCTGAATGTATGCATTCTGTGTACGTATACATGCCATAATATTATTGGCCTGGTTATATAATGGTTCCTGAATGTGCAATCTGTGTATGTATACATGCCATAATACTATTGGCCTGGTTATATAATGGTTCCTGAATGTGTGCAGTCTGTGTATGTATACATGCCATAATACTATTGGCCTGGTTATATAATGGTTCCTGAATGTGTGCAGTCTGTGTATGTATACATGCCCTAATACTATTGGCCTGGTTATATAATGGTTCCTGAATGTATGCAGTCTGCGTATGTATACATGCCATAATACTATTGGCCTGGTTATATAATGGTTCCTGAATTTGTGCAGTCTGTGTATGTATACATGCCATAATACTATTGGCCTGGTTATATAATGGTTCCTGAATGTGTGCAGTCTGTGTATGTATACATACCATAATACTATTGGCATGGTTATAATGGTTCCTGTATGTATATATGCCATAATACTATTGGCCTGGTTATATAATGGTTCCTGAATGTGTGCAGTGATCTGTGTATGTATACATGCCATAATACTATTGGTCTTGTTATATAATTGTTCCTGAATGTATGCAGTCTGTGTATGTTTACATGCCATAATACTATTGGCCTGGTTATATAATGGTTCCTGAATGTAAGCAGTCTGTGTATGTATACATGCCATAATACTACTGGCCTGGTTATATAATGGTTCCTGAATTTGTGCAATATGTGTATGTATACATGCCATAATACTATCGGCCTGGTTATATAATGGTTCCTGAATGTTTGCAGTCTGTGTATGTATACATGCCATAATACTATTGGCCTGGTTATATAATGGTTCCTGAATATGTGCAATCTGTGTATGTATACATGCCATAATACTATTGGTCTGGTTATATAATTGTTCCTGAATGTATGCAGTTTGTGTATGTATACATTCCATAATACTATTGGCCTGGTTATATAATGGTTCCTGAATGTGTGCAGTCTGTGTATGTATACATGCCATAATACTATTGGCCTGGTTATATAATGGTTCCTGAATGTGTGCAGTCTGTGTATGTATACATGCCATAATACTATTGGCCTGGTTATATAATGGTTCCTGAATGTGTGCAGTCTGTGTATGTATACATGCCATAATACTATTGACCTGGTTATATAATGGTTCCTGAATGTAAGCAGTCTGTGTATGTATACATGCCATAATACTATTGGCCTGGTTATATAATGGTTCCTGAATGTGTGCAGTATGTGTATGTATACATGCCATAATACTATTGGCCTGGTTATATAATGGTTCCTGAATGTGTGCAGTCTGTGTATTGTATGTATACATACCATAATACTATTGGCCTGATTATATAATGGTTCCTGAATATGTGCAGTCTGTCTATGTATACATGCCATAATACTATTGGCCTGGTTATATAATGGTTCCTGAATGTGTGCAGTCTGTGTATGTATACATGCCATAATACTATTGGCCTGGTTATATAATGGTTCCTAAATGTGTGCAGTCTGTGTATGTATACATGCCATAATACTATTGACCTGGTTATATAATGGTTCCTGAATGTATGCAATCTGTGTATGTATACATACCATAATACTATTGGCCTGGTTATATAATGGTTCCTGAATGTGTGCAGTCTGTGTATGTATACATGCCATAATACTACTTTCCTGGTTATATAATGGTTCCTGAATGTATGCAGTCTGTGTATGTATACATGCCATAATACTATTGGTCTGGATCTATAATGGTTCCAAAATGTATGCAGTCTGTGTATGTATACATGCCATAATACTATTGGCCTGGTTATATAATGGTTCCTGAATGTGCGCAGTCTATGTATGTATACATGCTATAATACTGTTGGCCTGGTTATATAATGGTTCCTGAATGTGTGCAGTCTGTGTATGCATACATGCCATAATACTATTGGCCTAGTTATATAATGGTTCCTGACTGTATGCAGTCTGTGTATGTATACATGCCATAACAATATTGGCCTAGTTATATAATGGTTCCTGAATGTATGCAGTCTGTGTATGTATACATGCCATAATACTATTGGCCTAGTTATATAATGGCTCCTGACTGTATGCAGTCTGTGTATGTATACATGCCATAACACTATTGGCCTGGTTTTATAATGGTTCCTGAATGTGTGCAGTCTGTGTATGTATACATGCCATAATACTATTGGCCTGGTTATATAATGGTTCCTGAATGTATGCATTCTGTGTACGTATACATGCCATAATATTATTGGCCTGGTTATATAATGGTTCCTGAATGCGCAATCTGTGTATGTATACATGCCATAATACTATTGGCCTGGTTATATAATGGTTCCTGAATGTGTGCAGTCTGTGTATGTATACATGCCATAATACTATTGGCCTGGTTATATAATGGTTCCTGAATGTGTGCAGTCTGTGTATGTATACATGCCCTAATACTATTGGCCTGGTTATATAATGGTTCCTGAATGTATGCAGTCTGCGTATGTATACATGCCATAATACTATTGGCCTGGTTATATAATGGTTCCTGAATTTGTGCAGTCTGTGTATGTATACATGCCATAATACTATTGGCCTGGTTATATAATGGTTCCTGAATGTGTGCAGTCTGTGTATGTATACATACCATAATACTATTGGCATGGTTATAATGGTTCCTGTATGTATATATGCCATAATACTATTGGCCTGGTTATATAATGGTTCCTGAATGTGTGCAGTGATCTGTGTATGTATACATGCCATAATACTATTGGTCTTGTTATATAATTGTTCCTGAATGTATGCAGTCTGTGTATGTTTACATGCCATAATACTATTGGCCTGGTTATATAATGGTTCCTGAATGTGTGCAGTCTGTGTATGTATACATGCCATAGCACTATTGGCCTGGTTATATAATGGTTCCTGAATGTATGCAGTCTGTGCATGTTTGTTTGTTTGTTTTTCTTTCGGCTTTTCCCGGTTAGGGGTCGCCACAGCGGAACTCCGGTCTGCTAATGATTGGCAGTTGATTTTTATGGTGCCGAGGTGCCAGCCGGATGCCCAACCTTCAACGAATGCACGCCCATTCACGCATGTCTTTCAAACGCCACTCGACCGCCGGGAGGACATGCAGACTCCACACAGAAGGTGCTCTAATGGTTCCTGAATGTATGCAGTCTGTGTATGTATACATGCCATATTACTATTGGCCTGGTTATATAATGGTTCCTGAATGTGTGTAGTCTGTGTATGTATACATGCCATAATACTATTGGCCTGGTTATATAATGGTTCCTGAATGTGTGCAGTGATCTGTGTATGTGTACATGCCACAATACTATTGGCCTGGTTACATAATGGTTCCTGAATGTGTGCAGTCTGTGTATGTATACATGCCATAATACTATTGGCCTGGTTATATAATGGTTCCTGAATGTGTGCAGTGATCTGTGTATGTGTACATGCCATGATACTATTGGCCTGGTTATATAATGGCTCCTGAATGTATGCAGTCTGTGTATGTATACATGCCATGATACTATTGGCCTGGTTATATAATGGTTCCTGAATGTGTGCAGTGATCTGTGTATGTATACATACCATAATACTATTGGCCTGGTTATATAATTGTTCCTGAATGTATGCAGTCTGTGTATGTTTACATGCCATAATACTATTGGCCTGGTTATATAATGGTTCCTGAATGTGTGCAGTCTGTGTATGTATACATGATATACAGTGGATAGTTTGGTAATGTTGCTTTCTATTTTTGAGAATTTGAATACCATGTTAATAAGTCTGTGCTTATTGCTCATAATACTGTTAAGAATTCTTATTTTCAAATACAAAGAGTTTTGACAAAAGATAATCTCAGTGTGCATTTAAATATTGTTTTTTTAGGTTCATAGGTACTGGGCTGTTGATCTGTAAGGATCATTAGAAGTCTCACCTTACATTCCCATGGACGTTTTTTAGCTCTTATATATTTTTGTATGAATAACCCAAAGCAAGAAGAACACGGTTATGCTAGGACATTACTTCTTGCCTCTTTCTATAAGGGATATGGGTGCTAAGTGAGGGGAGAATTTATAATTTGGTTACACAGGAACAGTATTAGCCGTAATGCATATATTTCTCTCCAATATGTCCTGTTTATGTTTGAGAAGAGATTGAGATCCCTTGATTGGTGTTTACCCTACCACTGGACTTGTGAATGTGACATAGGTCTTACAGAATATTGTTTGTTGAGTCTCTGTACGTGAGGTAGAGCTCACCTTTTAGTAGTCTGTATGATATCTGGATGAGAAACAAGGCTTTAAAATGATCTGCATAGATTTTAATATGATTTAGTCCCTTGATTTTTTTTTTTTTTTTTTTTTTGTGAAATAGCACTGTAGTCATTTCATTTGCATCGTGTTTAAACAGGTAAATACAGAAAGGCCATTATATTCAATGATCAGCCTAATAATGAGAGATGAGTACAGTGGAATAGTTACATTCCTGGATCTGAATGCCATAACTTTAGTTAGAAGCTGTACAATGAAAAAAAAAACTTCCTTACAATTTTGGATATGTAATGATTGAAAGACAGTTCATTGTCAGCATAGGTTCCCAGATCCCTGACGATGAGATCAACTTTCAGGAGTGTGTTGCCAGTGTGATAGTTACACGGGTGGTCCTCCTTGCCAAAGTATACTATTGTGCATTTCTTGGCATTAGTTTTAGTCCATGATTTTGACACCAGCTGTTTGTTCGGGAAAGGCCATCTTGGAGGATCTTGGTGTCCTATGGGGAGTTTATAACAGCATCAAGTTTACAGTCATCTCCAAGCTTAGTCAGCTATAAATCCTTAACATTTGCTTTGAACTCCAAAAAGTAAAATTCCATAGATGAGTGGTCCAAGGACTGAACCCTTTGTACACCACTAGTGACAGGTCTTTTGTAGGAGCTAGAACTGCTCCCAGGTTCTATTTGTTATCCAATGAGTTACATAAAGGTTTACAGTTTACTTGAAGAGTTTATGTAAGATACCTGAAAGTGTAATGGTGTCAAATGCCTTTGCAGGGTCTAGCTATGCAGTGTGTACTGATTAGAACTCATCTATTGCTTCGGTAACCTTCTCAAAGATGTTAACCAGGTTAAGCAGACAGGACCTCCCCTTGAAGAATCCACACTGGCTTGGGTCAAGAGTTTGTAGGTTGCTTATCTACTTATTTATTAATTCCATAATGACATTTTCCATAGCCTTAGAATTGAGACAAGTCAGGCTTATGGGTCTATAATTAAATTCAGTTGACACCCCACCCTTGGCAAGGGGTGACTGTTTCTTTCCTCCATTCATCCAGCATAAAGCCTGTTTGGAGGCTGATATTGAATAGCCACTGTAGGGGGGTCTGACAAGGCCTTTTTTCAGGGTGACAACTAGGCAGCCCGGTTTGCTATCCAGCCACACAGAAGTAGTGTTTTTGACATTTAATAGTGCCTTGAAGACTTGTTCTTGAGAGATTTTAGGGAAAGGTATAGATGTGGGTATGTGATATAGGAATATAGGAGGGGAGTGCGAGGGAAAAGTTTGAACTAAATTTGTCAACTAGTAGATTGTGTATATCCCCTGGATCCGAGTATGAAATATCATTTGCTATTAGCTCTAGGTAGTGCTGTTCATTGTTTCTGATGTTCCTAACATTGTTAGGTAAAAAGGATTTGTAGTTATTCTTCACCTGGGAGGCTGTTTTTGCTTCATATCAGGCTTTGGTTGATTTGATCCGGGTCTGGAGCTCCCTGTTAAATTTAGTAAGAATGTTTTTAGCATTTTGAGAGTTAAATTTATTTTTGCATGCAGTGAGTTTTCTTCTTTTATTAGAGCCTGTTTATATTTGGGTTCCACTGTAGTGGTTTCTTCTTAAATTTGTCACTGTATTGACTTCAGAGGGGGACAGCTGCATCAATGCAGCTGTTTGCACATACATAGTATTTGGTGGTAAAGGATTCTGAGTAAACAGTGGGGTCATTGTGTATGAAAGGGATTTTGAATTTAGTCAAGTCATAACTCAGTGTTAGCAGATTAGCCTTTGCCTAATCTGCTTCTGGCTTCAGTTTTAAGGAGACTGTGAATAATGTGTGGTCTTACTTGACCAGTGATAAACTAACAGTTGGTGGGGATCAAAGCTGCACCATATTGGCAAGGACCATGTCATGACTGATTCAGTCAAGAGCCTGAATGGTGTCTTATAAACACTTCCATGCCTTCATCCTTTGCTCATTTACATCTATGAAAAGATGCTCTTCCATGTATAATGTTTCTTTTTGGTGCAAAATATTCATTGAACTTGTCAATTACTGATTAATTTGTAACATTCTGGCCCTGTGAGAATACAGAGGAGCTAGATACGGCCACAACTGCACTGACTATAGTATACAAATGTTTGTTTATTCATTTATATTTTTTTAGCGGGGTAGTGCCCTGATCAATTTTGACTAATGTTAGGCCTAGACTGGGTGAAATACAAAACATTTCACAAACAAAAATAGAGAAATGTAAGCAGTAACAGAATAGTTTGGACTAAGCACATAGAAATAAATCTGTGTATATACATTCTAGTGAACAAGCACAGTGAAATGTAGAATCAAGCAGAGTGTATTGTAAATATATACATTCATTTCTAAAGTCGGACAGTCTTCAATGAATCTTGACAGTGTATTGTACAATATATACATTTGTTTCTAAAGTCGGCCAGTCTTCAATGAATCTTGACAGTGTATTGTACAATATGTACATTCGTTTCTAAAGTCGGCCAGTCTTCAATGAATCTTGACAGTGTATTGTACAATATATACATTCGTTTCTAAAGTCGGCCAGTCTTCAATGAATCTTGACAGTGTATTGTACAATATATACATTAGTTTCTAAAGTCGGCCAGTCTTCAATGAATCTTGACAGTGTATTGTACAATATATACATTCGTTTCTAAAGTCGGCCAGTCTTCAATGAATCTTGACAGTGTATTGTACAATATATACATTTGTTTCTAAAGTCGGTCAGTCTTCAATGAATCTTGACAGTGTATTGTGCAATATATACATTCGTTTCTAAAGTCGGCCAGTCTTCAATGAATCTTGACAGTGTATTGTACAATATATACATTCGTTTCTAAAGTCGGCCAGTCTTCAATGAATCTTGACAGTGTATTGTACAATATATACATTCGTTTCTAAAGTCGGCCAGTCTTCAATGAATCTTGACAGTGTATTGTACAATATATACATTCGTTTCTAAAGTCGGCCAGTCTTCAATGAATCTTGACAGTGTATTGTACAATATATACATTTGTTTCTAAAGTCGGTCAGTCTTCAATGAATCTTGACAGTGTATTGTGCAATATATACATTCGTTTCTAAAGTCGGCCAGTCTTCAATGAATCTTGACAGTGTATTGTACAATATATACATTCGTTTCTAAAGTCGGCCAGTCTTCAATGAATCTTGACAGTGTATTGTACAATATATACATTCGTTTCTAAAGTCGGCCAGTCTTCCAGTCTTCAATGAATCTTGACAGTGTATTGTACAATATATACATTCATTTCTAAAGTCGGCCAATCTTCAATGAATCTTGACAGTGTATTGTACAATATATACATTTGTTTCTAAAGTCGGCCAGTCTTCAATGAATCTTGACAGTATATTGTACAATATATACATTCGTTTCTAAAGTCGGCCAGTCTTCAATGAATCTTGACAGTGTATTGTACAATATATACATTTGTTTCTAAAGTCGGCCAGTCTTCAATGAATCTTGACAGTGTATTGTACAATATATACATTCATTTCTAAAGTCAGCCAGTCTTCAATGAATCTTGACAGTGTATTGTACAATATATACATTTGTTTTTAAAGTCGGCCAGTCTTCAATGAATCTTGACAGTGTATTGTACAATATATACATTCATTTCTAAAGTCGGCCAGTCTTCAATGAATCTTGACAGTGTATTGTACAATATATACATTCGTTTCTAAATTCGGCCAGTCTTCAATGAATCTTGACAGTGTATTGTACAATATATACATTTGTTTCTAAAGTCGGCCAGTCTTCAATGAATCTTGACAGTGTATTGTACAATATATACATTCATTTCTAAAGTTGGCCAGTCTTCAATGAATCTTGACAGAGGAGAAGAGACTCAAAAATGAGATAGATTAAGTGATCCTGTGTTGAAACAGGAGCATTTGAATGAAGAAGAGCTTTCTGAGTTGCAATCTGAATTTGGAGTAAGTGTTGATTTCCTTAATGTCAATGAAGAAAGCTTGCCAAAGAATATAGCTCTAAGAAGGGAAAGGATGTGCAGTTCTGTGGAGTTTGGTTCTAGAAGTAATGAGAGTAGGTGTGGTTTGTGAGTACTATCTTAGGCTGTATGAGAAGGTTTTTCATGAAGTCTAGCTGCAAGGGAAATAAATGTGTGGAGTTTGAGTATTTTGTAGAGTTGGGATCCTAAAAGTAGGTTTGATGTTTGTTTCATGAGTAGCCATTTGGCTTTTTCTAGGGTGATCCAGTGACACACGCAGAGAGGTGAGTTTGTAATGAATCAGCAGGTGCTATTAGAGATAGTGTGGAGTGTGGCAATGTTGTTCACGAAGGCAGAAGTGAAAAAAGGAGCACATATTCAAATTTAGCAAAGAGAACATTTTTGCCAATGGCTGCTTTGGCTGGTTGGTGTAGAAAAGGGGAGATCTTTCTGGCCCAGAAGATGAATGTTTTGGGTGTCGCTTTGTCTATGTGGAAATGGAAGTTTAGTGACTGATCAAGCCACAGTACTAGGTATTTGAAGATGGAGGTTGTCTATATGGAATGGGTGCGTAGGTCAAAGATAGTTGAAATGACAGGTGCTTGGTGAATTTTGTGTGGAATTCGAAAAAGCGTAGTATTAGTTCTTAGTGGGGTTGAGAAATAGTGTATGGTTTATGAGCCATCAGTGGAGTTCATGCAAGTCTAACTGGAGTTGGCATTGAATGTTGGTGTGAAAGTGATCTGACTGGTAAGTGACCATGTTATCAACACAGAGAATAAGTTGGACATGGGGGAGGTCACAAGTTAATTTGTTAATGAATATGGAGAATAGAAAGAGGACAGGAATGGATCCTTGTGGTATACCTTTGGTAATAGGTACAGATTCTGATTAGGAGAAGCCTATTTTAACTCTGAAGTGTCTGTCAGTGAGGAAGCTTTTATACCAGGGAGCTACACCTGGACTGATATCAATTTCAATTCGTTTGTTTTAGAGAAGATAGTTCTTAATGAGGTCAAATGCTTTTGTCAGGTCTATAAATAGGGCACCTGTAAAGAGGCCACTATCAGAGTTTAGCAGGATATCATCAGTTAGGGACCAAGGGGCTGTCATAGTACTTTGTCCAGGCTAGAATCCATGTTGTTTGGAGGAGAGCAGGTGGTACTGCTGGATAAAGATGGAGAGATGGGTGTAGAATATATTTTCAAGATATAAAATAACAAGCAACACATGAAGCCAATGAACCATTTTATGCTCCTGGTACCTCGGCCTTTCACCTTTTGAAATGTTTGAAATCTTGAAAATTTTGGATGCTTTGTTAGAATGCTTCATCTGTTTTTGGTGGGGAAGGCTTGTGTATATTCACATTTATGCATTTAATGTGCATATGTTAATGTACTAAAAAAAGTAGGAAAATGTTGTGTGTATATTTATGTATATTTATACATTTCGTATATTTATATGTATGCAACTATGAATTTAAATTTGGTATTGAATTTATATGTGGTATTTGAGGAGTTAAATGAATGGAGGGTTGTTTAACTGCTCAACTATTTTATGGTTTAATTGTTTAATTGTTGAATTGATTAATCAACCCAACAGGGTATGCATATTTAAGAACTGCTGGTTATGTGGAATGTTATCCCCTGAAGGCGAAAGGCTGAAGTACCAGGAGAATAAAATGGTGCATTGGCTTCATGTGTTGTTTGTATTTTGATATCTGTGCGTGGTGTTGTTTTAGAGCAATATCTTTTCAGGATGTTTGCCCAGATTTGGGAAGATGGATATTGGATGGAAGTAAGAGGTATCTTTTGGGTTGGTTTGCTTTGGGAGGGGTTTATTTAGAGCAGTTTTCCAAATCTGTGGCATGATGTTTTATGTGAGACATAAATTGTATATGTGAGTGAGAGGAAGACATAGATGCTCTCTGCATTGATATATGAATCAGGTGTTTATGTTGTCAGATCTAGGAGGGATGTCAGTGAAAAATATTTTCAAGTAGAATAGAGACGTCTTTGGGATGTATGCATTTAAAGTGGAAGAAGGGGATGAATTGAGGTGGGGTGGGCAATGCATGATCTGTGGGAGGTATGTACTGTAGTTTATTGATGGGAGATTGCTAAATTCTTTAAGGATATCTTCTGGAGAAAGTTTTGTTGTACCACATTGAATTATGTTTTTGGCATAGTATCATGAGATGGGTTTCTTTCTGTAAGTAGGTTAACCTCTTTCTAAAAGTGTTTGGGGAATGTAAGAGGGTAATTTATTTCTTTCGATATTTGAAGTCTGTTTTCATAGTGAGACTGTATTGTTTTGTATAGCAAATGGCTATCAGTGCTTATGCTATAAAATTTGAAATAAAAGTTTTAAATATCTCTGATTGTTGTAGGGTTTGAACAGTGTTTATGGTAACTGGGAAGAAATAGCAAAGTAATGGAACACTGGAATGGCTGAGAGATGTTGCCGGGGGGGGGGGGGGTCTGCTGTGTGGTGGCATGATCTATTACCCTGCCTAGGGCTCCACTTGACCATGATATGGCTCTTAGTGCAGTTGACTGTTGTGGGGGTCTGTTTCTATTTTTGCCATATTTCATCCCTTAGAGTTAAAAGATGTTTGAGTTCAGTAGATAGCCATTCAGTTTTGGTGGGTTTATAATGCCTGTGGATAAATGAGAATAATTTGTCTTGCAGCTGAAGTAAAAAGTTGGTTAGGCTTACAGTTGCTGTATTAGGGTTGTGTAAGGAGAGTATATGGTTCCAGCTGTGGGCTGTGAAAAAGTTTCTAAGTTTGCCTATATTTGTTCAACTCTGGTTTCTGAAGGCTTTTAATATTGGTGGTAGTTTTACAGGATGGTTGACAACTGTAAAGGTGATTGGGCAGTGCTCACTTAGTAAGGTTGCAAAATGTTTATGTTGGTGATGGCATTTGGTATGTTTGTAGTAATCAGGTCGAGTATGGAGTGTTTGGATGACCTAAGATCAGGTCTTGTTGGTTTTTTTATGAGCAGATGGAGGCCTAGGTCTGCTACGAAAGTATCCGTGTCAGATGAAAGAAGGCCAAGATAATTAAGATTGAAGTAATCTGGAATTATTATGTTATTATTTTTGGAACAGTTAGTAAGTATGTTAGCGATGCATGATTTAAATTATCGAGGGAAGTGGGGGTGGTAGATAGTTTGTAGCAATCAGTAGTAGTTTGCCTTTGTGAGCTGGAAATTTTAGGAGAATCCAGTTAGAACTGAAATCTGAGGAGGAGTTTCCTTGAGCAATGATTTTTGAGTTTAGGTTATTTATGTATAAAATTAGAAATCCTCCAGCTGATCATTTGCCTGGTCTGGCATCACTGACACATACTTGTAGGAGGTTAGAAAGTGCTGGAAGTTGGGGAAGTCTTTTTAGACCCAGGATTCTGTGATTACTCGAATGTCTGGGTTGTACTGGGAAATAAAAAGCAGTTATGTGGTCTAGCTTATTTCTGATGCTATGTGCATTGAGGATGGCACAGGCCAGTGTAGGACGGGAATAGTTCTGATGTTGGGTCTGGGTTGGGTTCAGTGTTACTGTTAAGAAGGGGTATAAAGTTTATGGAGGATAGCCTGAATGAGGTTTTTTTTTTTTTTCCGGCAGAGAGAAAAATGTTTCCAAGTCTTGATAGTTGTATAGAAGGGTGATCCTGACAGTGGTGAGCTGGAAAATAAGTTTGGTCCAATTACTAGGAGGCTGTGGTGGTGGTTTGTTGGTGATGAAATTATGGAAGTAGGGGTAATACATAGTGATATGATGGTTTACCATTGAAATGTCGCCGTGCAATTGCATGGCTATGAAGTATTCAAACAACAGATGTTCGAATACTTCATATGTGTGCAGGTTACATGAGCGAATGTCATTTTTGCGAATGGACTGTGCATTCACAAATATAACGTTCGCTCATATAAAGGGATCGCGGTACAGTGCGGTTAGTGAAATACATCCCTTTCCTCACTGTAGTGCGATCTCGGAGTTGAAATATTAAGTTAGGGGAGGTGCCCCCCTGCATAAATGGGATGTTAGGTTAGCTAGTTGGGGAGTTACGGGAAGGGTGGGATTGCTATTAAGTGCTGAAAATGTCGTGATCGACATTTTCGACATTAACAGGTATTTTGCGACATTAGGGATGTTCGGTAATGTGTACTTTCGGTGAAACACTTCGCTAATAAGTGCACTTTTTTTTTTTAATTTCGAGATTATGATAGTAAACCAATATTATGATAGGTTGTGTAAGTGTTTTATGAAGATGTTTGTTATTGCTAGTAGGGTGTGACGTTGGTGAAGAGGAAAGAAGAAGGAGGTAGAACAGGGTAAGTGGAAAGAGGAACATATTACTCAGTGGATGTGTGTTGTGCTTGTACAGGAAGCTGTAAGTGGGAGTTATGACTTCCACGAACATTGTAGTATTGACTATGAGGTTAGTGAGATAAGATTATGTGGTTTTATGGTTGTATCTTGTTAAGAGGTGGGTCATGAGGGTTTGGCAGAGGGTAGAGATCAGAGCAAATATAAAGGGTGGTCAAGGGGTAGCTGGGGAATTGGCAGTGGTTTGGGAGTTAATCGGTCAAGGCCTGTGTCTAGCAGTGAACTGAAAAAGGGTAGGTACAAATGCATGAGTTGTTCAGAAAGGAGAGCTTGGAGAAAGGAGGTAATGCTAATAACTGTATGACAGTAAGGCAGTGTATGTTGTTCCACCACTTTAGTAAGGTAGGTTTACCCTAAAGGGAATGTACCTTTTGTGATGGAACGGTTTTGAAAGGAAGAATCAAGTAAAGAACATTCACTGAGATACCTCCTGTGTTAATGTTAACGCAGTTAGAAGTAGAAAAATTAGAAGTTTAAGACACTAAACTTAGTTGGCAGGATGATTGGGAAATGCACCTTAACATTTTTTCTTTTTGTTTGCTCCTTTACTAAGGTGCCTGTTAGAACTGTTTGGTTAGAACCCACAGCACAGAAGATTTTGGTTTACAGTATGAATACATATCCAGGCAGCTTGACAAAGAATTGAAATACCTGAGGGAGGAAAAGCAAACAGTATAAGAGTTAAAGTTTGGAGAGGGGCTTCATTCAAATTAGCAGGAAGGACAGAAAAACTAATTTTGTTTTACTTTAGAAACTCTACACACCTGAGAGTCATATGACTATCACACAGCTGATATGTAAACAAATGCAGTACAACAAAACCAATGAAGGTTTATATTCAAAGATAGCTATTATAATACCCCCAAAATAACTTTCCACTAAGTAAAATTAAGCCTGAGACCCAGTTTACTTCATGCAAGGAATACATACAGGACATAAATGAACACTGCAAGCTTATAAAAAAAAATCAAGCAAATATCCTTTAAAACACAGCTGATAAAATTATTTAGAATAAACTCTAATATGAATACATTTTGTTTTCCAATCAACAGGTCAAGAGTGGAAAATAAATAAACCTAGTTCAACAGCTCTTAACTACCTTTGGTGAAATAAATAAAATCACATCAACAGCACTTCCATGGTAGCGATATAAAACATTATGCGGTTACTATAACTGTAGACAGGAAGGCATGATGATGGCTGACTTGGGTTGGAAGAGACACACTGATGAGTGGGAAGGGACGAAGACTACTATTACGCAATTGTTTGAATATGGATGTAAATGACATAGGCAAGTGTGAAATGTAGGGTTCAGTTTGTGTGTGTGTGTGTGTGTGTGTGTGTGTGTGTGTGTGTGTGTGTGTGTGTGTGTGTGTGTGTTTGATGGGCTGGGGGTGTGCTGTGAGGTAGGGTTTACCTAGATTTCTTTTTATTTATTTATTTTTTCTTTATCTAATATCATTGCTGCATGAAATTATGTGAATCTCTGTCTCCAGACAGACCAAACAAATGGTTTTGAGAAGTTTAACAGCTCCAATGGGTAAACTTTGTCATGAGAGGAGAAATTCTGTAATTCAGTAGTAAATGGGCTAAATTTACTTAGACAGTGACTTTGTGAGGGAGTGTATCAATCTTCAGTAAATATGACTAACTCCGAGCATTTCTGATGGGTCAACACTTGCCAAATGAAAGGAGACTACTTTGTATGTTGGGTAACAAAAACTATGGGCCAGATTCAGGAAGGCTTACACGGAGTTTAAGAGTAGTGTAAGCCTCCGTGTAAGCCTCCCGATTCAGGAACAGCCCAAACCTCCATGTAAGAGACAGCTAACACGTCTCTTACACGGACTGGGCGTGGAAATGCTCAATACCTCATTTGCAGCTGAAAGATATGCAAATGAGGTATCTGAGCGATCCAAGAAGCCCAAACCAGTCCGTGTAACGGACGTGTTAGCTGCAGAAATGTACTCAGCTGACAACTGAGTACATTTCTGCAAAAATGAAAACGGAGCTATGTCAGCTCCAAATAAAGGGTGCATATGTTTCATTAAGCATGCCAATGGCCAAATATGTGGCCATTGGCATGAAAAAGTGTTGCAAAATTATTTTAAACAACTTTTTTTTTTTCGTGGGATTATGATGTTTAACTGCAGCGCACACCCGCGCAAACGGGGTGCGCTACCTAAAACTGAAAACCGAAGCTTATAAGCCCACAATTGTGGGATTTATGTATTACATGGAATGTCAATGGAGGGACTTGCAGACCAAAACAATATGGCCTCCGTTTAGTGGTTGTCAAGGGGGGGAAGCTCCGTGTAAGACATGTAACTAAGCATTACTAGGCAATCCTATGTAAATGAGGGTTACAATACTGAATCACACTGCCACATAGGTAATGAGCACTTTCTGAGTAGTGTAAGAGTTATAGAAGGGGGAGGAACAGAGTAAGAGGTAGGTGACATCACGGGGGGAATGATAGAAATAAATGTATCAGATTGGAGGGCAATGTAACGTGACAGATGACAGACAGACATCAGGGAGAGAGGTGTGTCCCAACAGAACACTAGGAAAGTCAAGAAATAGAGGGTGCACACTATCCCTACACTCAAATTTTCTTGAAATACGTGCATGCGCGCGTGTAAGGCAGGTTCAACATGTGGGAGCGTGTTGCAAACCGTTTACAACGGTTTGCGCGGGCGTGCACGTGTGGAAGGCAGTGTGCGCGTTTTAACATGAATCAGCCAAGTTCACACCGTGTAAGGATGTGTGCGCGTGTAACACCGTGTAAGGATGTGTGCGCGCGTTTAAGTGACTGTGAGCGTGCTTAAGCTGGTGTGCACATTGCTCCCCCTGAGGAAACAGAGAGGAAACAGGAAACAACCAAAATACAGGGAAACTGCCAGAGGATACTGCTGGAGTTAATTGGTGGAAACAATTGGAAGCAGGCAATTACACAGGCAGACTAGAAGCCCAACCCAGCACTTAAAACACTGCAAAGAGCAGTGCAGGGTGTTTCTCACAAGAGATACTGCAAGAAAGTAAGCTATCAGAATTGAAAACTGAAAAAGCTGAACTCAGAGCAGAAATGCTAGGGGCTGCCATAGCTGTTATAATCAGGCATAGGCGAATTGCTGAGGGTGGTGACAATGCAGATGCTGACAGACAACCCAGAGTGAGGAGAAGGAGAAGAGTATACAGGCCCAGGGTCACCTACCATGGGTTACATGAGCTGGAGATAGTAGAGCGCTACAGAGTGGACAGAGACCTTCTGCAGCAAATTGTTGAGCTGTGCAGGCCACGCCTCACACACAGAACCAACAGAGGGGAACCCATCCCAGTGGAAACCAAGGTATGTGTTGGCCTAAGAATACTAGCAACAGGTACCTTCCAGAGACCAACTGGTGATATGATGGGGATATCACAGGCATCAGCCTCCAGGGTACTGCACCAGTTCCTGGATGCCATGTCAGCACATGTCGGTGATCATGTATATTTCCCCAATGCCCGTGAGGTTGTGGCCAGCAATATGCGTCTCTTCCAGCAAATAGCGGGATACCCTGAGGTATTGGGTGCAATAGACTGCACGCACATATGCATCAAAGCACCAGCCGGTGAGCGGGGTAGAGCCTACATGAACCGCAAGGGATTCCCCTCCATCAACTGCCAGGTCGTGTGTGATGCCCAGGGCATAATAATGAATGTGTGTGCTGGCTGCCCTGGGAGCTACCATGATTCCCACATCTGGCATCTGACGCAGCTGTACCAATCATTTGCCAGTGGGGACTTCCCACACGGACACCTAGTGGGGATGCAGGTTACGCACTTGAGCCGTGGCTGATGACACCCATCAGAAATGCACACACACCTGAACAGGAACGCCATAATGAGGCACACGCACAAACACGTAACGTCATAGAGCGTGTGTTTGGGCTGCTCAAGTCACGGTTCCGGTGTCTGGACACATCTGGTGGAGCCTTGCAGTACACACCAACTACATGTACCCAAATGATCATGATATGTGCTATGCTACATAATATGATCCTGTGGAAACAGCTGCAGCAGGACCAGCATAGGGCTGGGCCAAACATACCCCCACCATTGCCAAGGCCACCACAGGCAGAGGG
Organism: Protopterus annectens; assembly: GCF_019279795.1. Classification (NCBI taxonomy): domain Eukaryota; kingdom Metazoa; phylum Chordata; order Ceratodontiformes; family Protopteridae; genus Protopterus; species Protopterus annectens. Next base: position 165,386,674 of record NC_056739.1, read on the forward strand.
TGACTCGGAGGAGGAACAACCTGACCTTGCCCCAGTAGGCAGAAGGAGGCATGCCCAGTATGCCCTGGCCTTGGCAAAGAGGCAAGCGATAGCACATACACTTGGTCAGTAGGAACACTGGGACTGATACCCGCTCTGACTCACTCATATAGTAACAGGGATGCCTAACATGACACAACCTGCTTCCAAACATGTACAGGGAGTGTAGTATGTGCATCCGACAGAGGCAGCCCTGCAGCACCACCCGAGGCATGAATGCCATGTGTCAAGTAATGTAACACCATGTACCATATGCACACCTGAGGACCCTGACTAACATCCACCCTCACCCATCACAAACCACAAAAACACAAACCCACATTCATAGGTACCACAAGGGATAGGAACCTAGATGTAATGCTACCCAATGCCAGAAGTATAAACAGCAAGATGTGTGCAGTGTAACCGCACACAGTATAGAGGATGTAGATATCAGTGCTGTAATAGACAACTGGGACAAAGCCCACACCAGCACCCTAACACTACCAGGTCACACCTCATACAGGGATGTACATGTGCAAAAACATGGAACAAGCTACAAAACGAGGGTGACTAGCAATAAATGTCATGGATAACCACACCCCATGTTGGTACCACAACAAGAAGCAACATGGATTAGCCATGGTCAAATACCAATTGCTAAAACTGCCTACTACTAAATAGCTTGCTGCAGACCACTGTCCTAATAGCAGGAACTGCACCAGGCCTATGTTCATAGGTGCATAGGTTCATACTAGGCTATCTGCCCTAGGGCATATATAAGCCTTGCCCAGAGTTTTGTGGCTTCCGCCACCCCTTCAGTTCTAAGGATAATATGCCCATTATGTTGCTGTGCCTCTGTCAAGCAGTGACACTGAGGTTATCCCTGGGGTATACCTGCGATCACCCATCCATTGGTCATGATTTCTCTCGAACAAAGCCAGCGAGGTGCCCAGCCTCACATGTACCAGGATGATGTTCCACAGCATAGGGAGTCTGGCGGTGATGAATCTGTCCCTCCAGCATGCCCTATGAATAGCCGTGTTGAGGTTTAAGTCTCCTGCCCGTGTAGATCTGATGGAGTTAGAGGTTTTGAGGTGAAGCATGTTCATTAATTCCGGGTTGGACATGGCCTAGTATGACAGGCACAGGCCACCTCTGAGCAGATGGTAGGCGACTGAATAGAGCTGGGGTTCCTGCAGTCAGGCAGCATAAGACATACATTTGAGACCTTTTATCCATCTGGTGAGCAATGTGTGGGGCCTGTCCAATTGCTGCAGGTGTTGGGTCAGAAACATTCCGAATGGGGCATTGTACTCAATCATTGGTCTGATGAGTGATGAGTACAGGGGAACAATGACCTCCCTTGATCTAGATGTGAATCCCTGCATGATGAGGTGGGCAATGTAGAAGGTCTTCCTAACTACTTTGGCAACGTGAGTGTCAAACGAAAGGTTACTGTCAACCTGGGTGGCCAGATCCCTGATAACCTCTCCTGTGCTTAGAGGAGTAACACCTATATGGGAACTAGGGGTAACCTTGTTCTTCCCAAAGGGTATGACTATGCATTGTTTAGCGTTTAACTGTAGGCCATGGCTCTGGCACCAGTTATCCGTTTCTATGAGACCCGTCTGAAGGATGTCTGTGTCAGATGGGTTGTCAACTATGGTTCCCAGTTAGCAGTCATCTGCAAACCTTGTCAGCCATAATCCTCCTGTGTTTGCTTGTACGTCTGAAAAGTAGATGCCGAACAAAAGTGGGCCCAGGACTGAGCCCTGTGGGACACCACATGTGACAGGCTTTGAGTGTGACATGGCGCCATCAACCTTGACCCTGTGGGTGCTGTCACTTACCAGTTTGTAACCCATCTTGTGACGTATGGGTCTACATTTAAGCTGGTGAGTTTGTCAATGATACCCGAGTGGGGTATTGTATCGAAAGCCTTTGCCAGGTCAAGGTAGGCTGTGTGGACTGCTTTGCCCTCGTCAATGGCCTTGGTGACCGTTCTGAAATAGTCAACCAAGTTTAAAAGGCATGATCGCCCTTGACAAAGCCAAACTGGGTTGGATCCAAAGTCTGCAAGTCCCCTATGTCTTCATTCATGAGTTCCATTATGATCCTCTCCATAGCTTTGCAGACCAGGCTTGTCAAGCTGATGGGACGGTAGTGTCCGGGGTCGGTGGAGGCACCACCTTTGTGAAGTGGGACCACCGTTGCCATACGCCACTCCTTGGGTACGTATCCTGAGGTGAGGCCAAGATTAAACAGCTGCCCTAACTGCGGGTTCAATTCCTCATTGAGTTCGTGGAGCCCACAACCGGGGACACCATCCGGTCCCATGGATGCTGTGTTTCACGCCTTGGATAGAGCAGTTCTCACCTGAGCATTTGAGATGTTTGGGGGGCTACAATCCCCTGGTATAGATATCCCTCCCTTTGGGGGGGGAGGAGAAATATGCACTGAACCTGTCAGCCAGTATGTTGCCAATGTCTGTAGGTTCAGTGATCTTTACATCATTATGAACTAATCCTGAGCATATCTGGGAGTCACCTCCCAGGTTTCCAACATAGCTAAAAAGGCCTCATGATTGTTTTCTGAGTCCTTAGCGAGTTTTCTCTCAAAATGTGCCCTGGATGATTTTATGGGAGATCTCAGTTCTTTACGCATAATGAGCAGGGGTGTCTTCCCTTCTACGGAATTTGCTCTACCTTGTAGTAGCACCTTCCTTCTGATGTAGAACATGTTTATGGCTGGGGTCCACCAGACTGCACGCATGCCTTTGGTACAAAGAGTCTTTGTTTTGTGTGGGATTGCCTGAACCATGCAGTCCTGGAGGTGCTGGTAGAAGGCATTTGTAAGTGATTCAGCAGCTTGGGTAATGGTTTCCGCTGGCTTTGGGGCCTTGAAAGAGACCACACCAGTCTTTAGAAGTGTGAAGTTGGCTTCTGAGAAGTTCTTCTCTGTGGTGTTCTTTATCTGGGGTGCGGGTGGGATGTGGACTTCCAGTGAGATTAGTTTATGATTTGATCTCACCAATGATGGGTATACTTCTGGTGTTGAACATTGTGACCCCATGTTCGTGATGATGTGATCTAGTATGTTGTCTCCTCTTGTGGGGATGGTGACTAGTTGTTCCATGGCATTTGAGGTTATGAACTCTAGGAACCTTTGGCCTAGAGTGTTGGGGCTTGATTAGGGCTTGATTAGTGATCCCAGTCTATATTGGGATAGTTGAAATCACCCAGTATGATGGTGTTTGGAGATACATTTATCCCCTCCAGTGTTTCCAGGAAAGCTGTGTGAGGTTCCTGAGTTTGAGAGGGTGGCCTGTAACCTGCTACAAACTGCCGAGCAGTCTTGCCTATGGTTAATTGCACCTGGATGGTCTCCGATGCATCGTGTGTTGCCACCAACCTTGAGGTGAGGGTGTCCTTGATGAATATGGACACCCACTCTCCTTTCTTGGTGTCGTCCGGATTTTGGGGCCGGAACGCATGATATGAGGTAACACCTGATACTGCTGGGGTGCTGTCAGGAGCCTTGAACCAGGTTACAGTCACAGCACAGACATCGATGTTCCCCATACTGAGAAGGGCTTTGAGTGCGTGCATCTTGAGGTTGAGACGTCTGGCATTGAGCAGCATCACCCTTAGTTTACTTCCTTTTTTGTGTTCTAGGGTGGTAGGTTTAGAATCTGAGCCTTGCCTAAAAAAGGCACAATGGGGTTGCAAGAGCCTGAGCCAAATTCCGGAAGCCCAGGGGTGACAGGTGCAAGCCGTCCCCTGCGAATCAGCGTGGCTTGTCCAGCATGTCATCCCAGGCAGACGGACATTGGATCCCCTTTGAATGACACCATAGATTAAGCCAACTATTACAGCTGATCATCTTGTCTCTGTATTGTGGCATCATTCTTGGTGAAGGTAGGATACTGCTCAAGGTCAGGGTCATACCTGCCTGGGCTACATAAGCAGAGAGCTCCTCTATGTCTCTTTTCATGTAGTCCAGGGAGGTACATCTCAGGTCGTTCACACCAGCATGGACAATGACTGAGTCATACTTGTACTTGCAGTTGAGTGACCTGAGTGCTTGCATTATGTGGTGGATCCCAGCACCCGATAGGCAGCTTACTGTGACCTTCTCCTTACTCAATCTGGTGAGCGGGACGTCAGTGTGTCTGACTATGGAGTCACCTATGACGAGTGTGTCTGGCATTGTGTTTGGCCTTAAGGGCTGTGAATGTTTGGCACACTGACTCTGTGGTCTATGTGTTGCATGTGCTGTGCCCTGTGGAGGCAGTTGTTTGGGTGTCTGCTGTGGTGGCCTCTGCTGGTATGGTAGATCTGTGATCAGAGCCTCGAGTATGTCTTTGTGTGTTTATGTGTATGATTTGAAGTTGTGATAGTGCTATGTGAGACTGGGTTTGTGGTGTGTGTGTGGTCACCTTCTCCTCCTCTCTGGTCCTGCCAGTCCTATGTTGAGAGAGCTCAGCCTCCAGGTTGGCTATATAGTTGCATCTCTTGCATGCATTTGTGTTTTGTGGGAGAAGGAGAGGGTTGTCTGTGTACATGCGTCAATTGTAACATTGCCTCAATATTCCCAGGTTCACCAGCTGAGCAGGAGAGGACACTAGCAACTGATCCCTTGACATGCCAGAAGGAATAGACAACAAACTGTTGGAAGACAGGAAGATATCAAGCCCCCCAAACCACATTATATCGCTTGACTGACAATACCTACACATACACCATAGTGTCATAGTTGCATAGTTTACTACTAGGCTATCTGCCCTAGTGCATTTATAAGCCTAGCCATAGTGATGTGGCTATTGCCACCCCTTATAGTGGTAATACGTGTACAGAATAGATTCGAATATTGTGCCTCTCACTTAGTAGTGACACATTATGACCCCGTACATAATTGAATACCTTGACTGTGCCTCTGTCTAGTAGTGACACAGGGAGGACCCTGGGGTAAAACTACAATCCGACATCCAGTTGTCCAGACTTCTCTTGAAGAGAGTCAGTGAGGGACTCTGTCTAACATGAACTGGGATACTCTGCTAGAGTGTGAGATGCCTGTGAGTTATGACTCTGTCCCCAGCATGTCCTATACATGTATGTGCTGAGGTTCAAATCTTCAGCTCCCATGGTTCTGGTGGATTTGGATTGCTTGCAGTGGAGCATGTCCACCACATCCTGATTGGACATGGTCTTGTATGTCAGGCATAGGTCACCTGTAAGTATGCGGTATGCCACTGAATAAAGCTGGATTTCCTTTAGTCTGGAAGCATATGACATGTGTTGTACACCCTGATCTCCTTGGTAAGGTACTTTTGGGGTCTCTCCAGCTGTTGCAAGTGCTGGGTGAGGTACATACCAAATGGGGCTTTGTATTCAATCATGGGCCTGATAAGGGAGAAGTATAGTGGTACAATGACCTCCTGTGATCTGGATGGAAAACCCTTCATGATAAGGTGGGCAAGATAGAAAGTCTTTCAAACCACTTTGGCAACATGGGTGTCAAATGAGATGTCACTATCTACATGTGTCCGCAGGTGTCTGATTTGTATTCTGTGCTCAGTGGGTTGCTGTCTATGTATTGATTTGTGTGTACTTTGTTCCTCCCAAAGGGGATGACCACACATCAGTTGCAGTCAGTTTCAGGCCATGATTCCGGCACCAGCTATCTGTCTTTGTGATGGCATTCTGTAGGATGTGTGTGCTGGCTGATGTATTCACATATGGTGCCTAGGTTGCAGTCATCTGCAAACTTTGTCAGCCACAACCCTCCTATGTTTGCTTTCACATCTGAAAAGTAAATGCCAAATAAGACGGGTCCCAGGACAGATCTTTGTGGGACACCACGTGTGACTGGCTTTGAATCTGACAAGGCACCTGCAATGTCGACGTCATGGGTTCTGTTTCCTAGCCATTTTGCAAACTATCCTGTGACATATGATTTGATATTTCAGCTGTTGAGCTTGTCTATGATGCCTGAGTGGGGTATTGTGTCAAAGGCCCTAGCCAAGTGCAGGTAGGCTGTGTGGACCGCGTAGCCCTCATCAATGGCCCTACTGACAGTATCAAAATAGTCAAACATGTGCAAAATGCAGGATCTGCCCTGTACAAAGCTGAACTGGGTGGGATCAAGGGTCTGTAGGTCACCAATGTCTCTGTTTAAGAGCTCCATAATGACTCTTTCCATAGCTTTGCAGACAAGGCTGGTTAAGCTTGTGTGGTGGTAGTCCCCAGGGTCTGTGGAGGCATCTCCTTTGCGGAGTGGGACCACTGTTGCTGTACGCCAGTGTTCAGGTACATATCCTGTAGCAAGGCTAAGGTTAAATAGCATTTGTATATACGGGTTTAGCTCCTTCTGGAGTTCACATAGCACGCAACTGGGGATACCATCAGGTCCCAATGATGCTGTGTTCTTGTCTTTGCTGAGTGCGGCTCTCACATGGACATCTGAGATGACAGTGAGGTTACATTCATCTGTGATAACTATCTTCTGTTGGGGGTGAGGGAGGGGAAAATTGCACTGAACCTGTCTGCCAGAATGTTGCCAATATCTGTCAGGTCACTGAAATATATGTTGTTGTGTACCAACTCAGAGCATATCTGAGGGTTCCCACCCAGGTGTCTGACATAACTGAAGAAGGCAGTGTGGTTATCTCTATCGTCTTTGGTGTTTATGTCTCAAAGTTGACCTTGGATGTCTTTATGAGAGAATGTAGCTTTTACTAGTGCTGCTCACAGCCGCCTTCCCTTTAGGAGATGTAGCTCTGTCTTGCATTAGTATCCTTCATCTGTTATACAGTCTGTTTATGGCTGGGGTCCACCAGACAGGCCACATTCCCTTGGTGGAGAGGGTCATGTTTCTATTAGTGATTGCATGGTCCATGCTATCTCAGAGATGTCCGTAGAAAGTGTCTGTGAAGGAGTCACCATTGTGTGTTGTGGTTTCCACTGGCCCAGTGGGCTTAACGGATACCATCTCAGTCCAAAGAAGTGTGAAGTCAGCTTTTGAGGTGTATGTCACTATACTCTTTGTATTATACTAGCACTGACACAAGTGTAGACAATTTCCCAGAATCCATCAAACAAAACGGACATGCAAAATGTAACACTTCCACAAGAGGGGTAAGCATACTGGATGTGATAATCAGAAATATGTGTACTGGATGCCAAGATGAGAAGTGTATCCCTCACTGGTAAGACCAGACCATAGAGTAAGCACACTGTAGTTACACATCACGACACCAGTCCCTGGCCAGACTACCACAGTGAAACACATGTATAAAGCATAGCTTGCACCCCTACAAACCAATGTGGAATCCATGAAAAGCCCTGTGCAGGTCCAGAATATGGGACACACTGCAGAACATGTTATACAGGCATACCAGGAACACAGCCAAGAGTGCTTGGAGTCTGCAATCACAAACAACAAGACACAATGCCATACACCCAGGCATCTGGCATGCTGGACACCATAAATTACTAAACCATTGAAGAGAATGAGGAAGCTACCACATGATAGATCTAACATGAAAAGTGAAGTAATCAGTGATCACTAGTATGGCAATAAAATGTGTCCACACATACAATCCACTAAGGCCAGGCAAAACAAGTAGAATCTGTGAATCCAGTGGCAATGTGACACCTGTCCCAAGTACACACACAACAACAACTCACCCCAATAAATACAAATGTATGTGATAGACGCAACCAGGTAGCCAAACCGGGGCCTGAGCACCCCGAAATCAGTACTGTCAAAACTAGTCAGGAGGACAAGGTAACCACATACACCACAAACCCAGTCCCACATAGACCTACAACGACTGTAAACCAAACACATAAACACAAAAACATTCCCAGAGGCCCTAATTACAAACACACAACACCAACACAAGCCTCCAAAGCAGACACCCAATAAAACAAACTCCAGACATAGCACATGTAACACATAGTACACAAAGCTGGTGTGCCAAACAGTCACAGGACAGAAGGAGAAACAACATGCCTGATACAGTTGTAATAGGTGACTCCATAGTGAGACATGCTGCTGTCCCAGGGATGGCTTGCACCTGTTACCCATGAGCGTCTGGATATTGCCTAAGGCTTTTGCAAACTACAGAGATCCTCCCGTAGGCAAGGCCGAAAAGAGCAACCCACCACCATAGAAAACAAAACTGGAAAGAAACAGAAGGGTAATGCTGATCAATGCCAGATGTGTAAACCTCAATATGCATGCTCCTGAGGCCCTCCCAGTATGGAGAACATTGATGTCAGTCCAGTGATACACACCTGCTGCAAGCCTCGTGACAGCACACCAGCACTACCAGGTAATACCACATATCATGTGTTATGGCCACAAAACCTGTAACAAAACATAAAAGGAGGGTGAGTATCCATATTCAGCACAGACAGCCATACGTCCAGTTAACTGACAATGCCTATGTCATTGCAGTCCACCCATGTGCAACTACCTGTACGCAAGACTGCTGTACAGTCTGTAGCATGCTACAGACCACACTCTCACACACAGGAACCCCACCCCACTGTCCTGAAGACAGTGGACAGGATGAATGTACCACCAAATACAAAACAAGGTACACACAAATTACCACATAGGTGGTAAACCATTATGTGTGGAAGGAGTAATCAGGGACCTAGTGACACAAGTGGACAGTCACCTGTCATGTGACAGCCACATCGCCAATTTGTCTAGGAAGACTGTCTATATTGGACACTGTATCATGAAAGGAGTCACATCTACGTCAACAAAGGTCATTGTGCCCCTATACTGTTCCCCTATCAGACCATATTGTAATACAATGCCTCATTTGGGATGTACATTACCTGGCACCTGCAGCAGTTAGAAAGACCTCAAAGGTACCTCAGCAAGAGTCAGAAAGGGTCTCAACTATATCTCATATGCCACCTGGCTGTAGACACCACAGCCGAATGCAGTCACATACTGCCAACACAGATGCATTGTATGTCTGTTGTACAAGTCCATGTCCAACACAGAAGTAATGGACATGCTCCACCCCAGAAAACCCAAAGCCATCGGAGCTGTGTGAGTCAGAGATGTCAACCTTAACACATAATCAAATAGGATGTGCTGGAGGGACAGATACCTAACCCTGAGTCTCTCCACACCCTGGAACAGAATACCACTACATGTTAGGCAGAGCCCCTCACTGACACTCTTCAACAGGAAGTTAGCAAAATGGATGGATAATTGTAGATGTACACTGGGGGTCTTTACTGTGTCATGTCCAGACAGAGGCACAGCTAAGTAAATCATAAGTGGCCATAATATTCACATAGCAAGGGTGGCAAAAGCCACACGCACTGTGGCTATGCTTACAAATGCCCTAGGGTGGATAGCCTAGTATGAACCCATGAACGTACTATGATACAAATTGTACGGAACACTAAGGATAACTCCAAGGCTGCTGCAACTGATGGTAGTAAGCGTGTTGTGAATTCCTGGATATGCTCTGGATCACACAAATATTACAAACAACATACCAAACACACACACGTATTGCCAACATACATCCTGACAGGTGCAGTGCAAACCCCCCCCCCTCATAATGCCAAATATCTTTCCCAGCAGATCGCTGCCTCCCTGACATTATGTCAGCCTTACCACAGGATATGTACCCAAAGAGCAGTGTACAACAACAGTGGGTGTTCTCAAGAAAGGTGTCGCCTGAATGGATACTAAAAACAACCGCCACAGATTCCTGAGAAGCTTGGTCTGCACAGCTATGGTAAGGATCAGCATGTACCGCAGACATAACGATATTGGGGATCTATTGACACCCGACCCTAGCCAGTGTGGGTTTATGAAGTGCAGACCCCGCCCCTAAACATGTGTGACTCAGTTGAAACAGTGATTGAGGTCACTGATGAGGGCAATGTGGCCCACACAGTGTAGCTGGACCTTGCAAAGCCTTCCATACAATACCCTACGTGTTCAATATAGATATGCTCACCAGCTTAAATATACACCCCAATGTCACTAGAGGGGTTGCAAACCAGACCAATGACAGAACTGACATGGCCAGACATGCTGTAGCCATGTCAGACTACAAACCACATATAACAGGCATCCCACAAAGCTTGGTCCTGGGACCTTTCCCGTCTGGTATATATGCCCCATAGGTACAGGCCAACATGTAAGGACTGTGCCTGAACATGTTTGCAGAGGACTACAAACCGCCTAACATATCTGACACTCCAGCTGACACAAGCGTCCCACAAAAGGGCCACATAGAAACAGACAACCGGTGCCATAGCCATGTCAGCATGTGAAATGGAGACAACTGTATAGTCAACCTCTGTGGATATACAGTAAGTGACCACCAATTACCACATAGGTGTTAACCCATTACATACATCACATGTAATGACGGACCTGGGTACACAGGGATAGATATCCTGCATAGGACAAACATGTGGCTGTAGTGTTAACAGAAACAATCCATATACCAACCTAATCATGAAGGTTATGACATCTAGATAAGGGGAGGTCATTGTGGTTCTGCAGTTATCCTTCATCAGCATTACAAATGACCACAACAGCCCCTGTGGGGTGTACCTCAGCAGACACCTCCATCAACTGTAAAGTCCACAACAGTACCTCACCAGGAGTATCAAAGAGCTTGAACACATGTAATGTGTTGCCTGATTAAACAGAGTGCAACTCCACACACTGCCATGCTGGCCACCCAGACGCAAGCTGTGCCTGATGTAGAAAGCCATGTCCAAGCTGGAATCAATGAACATGCTGCACCTTGTACAATCTGAATGGCAGTGAGCTATGCACATGAGGGACCTGAACCCCAGCACTGACATACATAGGACAAGCTGTACTGCATTATCCATAACACAGAAGCCACCCCCACGCATGAGTAAACTACCAGTACAGGTTATCCATAGAGTCACTCATTGATTCTCCTCAACAGGAATCTTAATGAGTGGATGGGAGACGGTAGGTTTACCCTGGGTATCAATGTTATGTCACAGGTAGACAGAGGCACAGTATACTACACAAGACATATGTCATGGCAAACTACACTTACAATGTGTCGAAGGACAAACACACTCTCAGACTAGCATTAGAAATGGCCTAGGGCACATCGGTAGTGTTTGCCAATGTACACCTATGTTGTGGAATACACTACTGATGTTGGATGAGGCTGTTGTAAGTAGTTCATATCCGAACATAATGCAACATGGTCAGATAGGTTCATAGGTTTATACTAGGCTATCTGCCCTAAGGCAGGTATAAGCCCAGCCCAGAGTTTTGTGGCGTTCGCCACCCCTTATATGGAAACAATACTGTGCCCATTAGTTTGTCGTGCCTCTGTCCAGCAGTGGCACAGAGACGGTCCCCGGGGTAAACCTATGATCTCCCATCCACAGGTAAAGATTCCACTTGAACAGAGCCAGTGAGGTGCTCTGCCTCACATGGACCAGGATTGTATTCCACAGCATAGGGAGTCTCTGAGTGATAAATCTATCCCTCCAATATGTCCTACTTATATCCCTGCTAAGGTTTAAGTCACTTGCCCTAGTGGTTCTGGTGGATTTGGCGATTTTGAGGTGGAGCATGTCCATTACTTCCTGGTTGGACATGGCCTTGCATGTCAGGCACATGTCACCTCTGGAGTGTCTTCAATCTGGCAGCATATGACAGATGTTGGAGACCCTTTATCCTTTTGGTGAGGACTTTTGGGGTCTCTCTGATTGCTGCAGATGTCAGGTGAGATACATCCAGAATGGGGCATTGTACTCGATCATTGGTCTGATAAGTGAAGAGTACAGGGGAACAATGACCCCACTAGATCTGGATGTGAATCCCTTCCTGATCAGGTGGGCAATGTAGAAGGTCTTTCTAGCCACGTTAGCAACGTGAGTGTCAGGAGAAAGGCCACTGTCAACCTGGGTCCCCAGGTCCATGATAACCTCCTCTGTGCTTACAGGATTGCCACCTATATGGTAGCTTGGGGTTACCTTGCTTTTCCCGCAGGGTATGACTATACATGTTTTGGCATTTAACGTCAGGCCATGGCTCTGGCACCAGCTATCAGTGTCCGTGAGTCCCTTCTGAAGGATATCCGTGTCTGATGCACTGTCCACTATGGCGCCCAGTTTGCAGTCATCTGCAAACCTTGTCAGCCAAAGTCCTCCCATGTTGGCCTGTACCTCTGAGAAGTAGATGACGAACAATAGGGGGCCAAGGACTGAGCCCTGTGGGACACCACTTGTGACCAGCTTGGAGTCTGACATAGCGCCAGCAACTCTAACCCTGTGGGTCCTGTCCTTAAGCCAGTTTGCAACCCATCTTGTGACATATGGGTTTACATTTAGGTTGGTAGGTCCTTCTACAATACCCGAGTGGGGTATTGTGTCGAAAGCCTTTGCAAGGTCAAGGTAGGCTGTATGGACTGCCCTTCCCTCAGCAATGGCCTTAGTGACTGTTTTGAAGAAGTCGACCAAGTTCAAAAGGCATGATCTGCCCTTGACCAAGCCAAACTGGGACGGGTCCAATGTCCGCATGTCCCCTATATCTTTGTTTATGAGCTCCATTATGATCCTCTCCATAGCTTTGCAGACTAGACTTGTTAAGCTTATGGGGTGGTAATTACCAGGGTCCGTAGAGGCACCGCCTTTGTGCAGATGTGCACAACTGGACCCTAACCAGGCTGTTGTGCACACTATGGAAATGTAAAGCAGTGATAGGACTAAAGCCCAGGATACTGACCACCACAGTGAAAGTACTGAACCACTACACTATACAGTACTACAGTGTTAGGTCAGTATGAACGGATGTTGACAATTGTGTGCAAAGTATCCCATGCAAAACCTGCAGGCACAGTATACTCCCTGTTGTGTTCACACAAAAGCATTTGGACAGTAACTACACAACATGGCACAGAACACACAACCATAAACTGGAGGTATTTGTTGAAGGTCACACTCATCCACAAATGTGATGGGCTGCAGAGTTCAACATATGGAAAGCTCACACTGGGCATGCTCACACACTTAGATAAATGAGACATCTTTCACACAACATGCCATGGGAAGGCTGAACTGGGCATGCTCACACACTTAGTCCAAATGTTACTCTTAGCAACTGTGAAAACACACCAGAGGATGCTCATTCCCTTTCTAGACACTGATCATGTCAGCACCCTATAAGTATATCAGGAGAAAAGGAATCTCCCAGTAATCTGAATAGCGCGCTCTGCTAATGCGTCCGTCTCTAGTGTCATAACATAGTTAGGTAGGGGTTTGAATCCAGCAAGTGTGTGTGTGTAAGTGTGTATGAAAGGAACATCCCTTTTGGCAACTGTGTAAACACACCACAGGATGCTCATTCCACTTTCTAAACTCTGATGATGTCAGCACCCTATAAGTATATCAGGGGAAAGGAAATCTCCCAGTAATGCGAATAGCGCGCTCTGCTAATGCATCCATCTCTAGTGTCATAACATAGTTAGGTAGGGGTTTGAATCCAGCAAGTGTGTGTGTGTGTGTGTGTGTGTATGAAAGGAACATCCCTTTTGGCAACTGTGAAAACACACCACAGGATGCTCATTCCACTTTCTAAACTCTGATGATGTCAGCACCCTATAAGTATATCAGGGGAAGGAAAATCTCCCAGTAATGCAAATAGCGTGCTCTGCTAATGCGTCCGTCTCTAGTGTCATAACATAGTTAGGTAGGGGTTTGAATCCAGCAAGTGGCAAGTGTGTGTGAAGGGGGTAAGTGTGTGTATGAAAGGAACATCCCTTTTGGCAACTGTGAAAACACACCACAGGATGCTCATTCCACTTTCTAAACTCTGATGATGTCAGCACCCTATAAGTATATCAGGAGAAAGGAAATCTCCCAGTAATGCAAATAGCGCGCTCTGCTAATGCGTCCGTCTCTAGTGTCATAACATAGTTAGGTAGGGGTTTGAATCCAGCAAGTGTGTGTGAAGGGGGTAAGTGTGTATGAAAGGAACATCCCTTTTGGCAACTGTGAAAACACACCACAGGATGCTCATTCCCCTTTCTAAACTCTGATGATGTCAGCACCCTATAAGTATATCAGGAGAAAGAAAATCTCCCAGTAATGCGAATAGCACGCTCTGCTAATGCGTCTGTCTCTAGTGTCATAACATAGTTAGGTAGGGGTTTGAATCCAGCAACTGGCAAGTGTGTGTGAAGGGGGGTAAGTGTGTATGACAGAAATATCCCTTTTGGCAACTGGGAAAACACACTACAGGATGCACATACCCCTTTCTAAATGATATCACAATTATTTATGGCTTTTGATTACAGACATGCCACGTGTGTTTTGCCCACACAGAATGCCCATGTGTGCGGGTTGTCTCTCACAATAATGCATGACATTGATTAAACCAGTTATGGCAATGCACACATGATGTATGTGTGTGCCAAATACACATATGTACCTGTGACCTTCAATAGTTACCATGTGTGATGCCTGCCACATGTGAATACATGGTATTTGCACAGGGTAACATTATGACTGTGGTCTTCTGTGCAGGTGCTGCATGTGGGATGTGTATATACAGTGTGAGATGTAGATGCTATCAGCCTAGTAGTGAGGGATACACACCTGGTCTGGGGCATATAGTCTACCTGTTGTTGATGAACAGGTGCTGCATGTTTTCACCTGTTGTGGGAGTGGTAAGACGTTATTCCATAGCAATGCAGTGACCGCATGCTAAGAACCATTCAGCTAGGGTGTTGTAGCTACAGTAATTCATTAGCATTCAGTAATATGTCAGAATCCCTGGTGAGGGTCTGATGCCAACCAAGGTCAGGGTTCTACCAGCCTGTGTCACTTGCTCAGTGATCCCTTCCATGTTCCCTATCATGTATCCCAGTGAGGGACATCCCACATCAGCTGTGGTGGCATGGACAATGACTGAGTCATATGTGTCCATGCATCTGACTGACCTGTATGCTTGTGTTATGTGGTGGACCATAGTGCCCCATGAGCATATCACTGTGACCTACACCTTGTCCAGCCTGGTGAGCATGTCCTCACTGTACTGGACAATAAAAGTACCTAACACAACTGCAGCAGTAGTGTTGTATAGCTGTACAGACTGTGCTTGTTTGGCACACAGGATTTGTGTGCTATGTGTTATGCGTGCTGTGTGCAGGCCTAACGTATGCCTGTGTGCCAGCTGCAGAGGTGTCTGCCAGTCATGCAGGATGCTATCCTTAGGCTCCACGAATGGCCCGGTGTGTTTCCATGCTTGTATTGCTGTCAGTGTAGGTCCACATCAGACTGGTATTGCTGTCACTGTAGTATTTCATGCCACCTGACAGGTTATGCCAGTACTGGGTTCAGAGTGCTTAGTCCACAGTTTGGCCATGTGTTTCCATCTCATACATGTGTTGTACATCCATGGGTAGGGGATAGGGTTGACTGTGTACATGTGGCAGCTGTGACATTACTACATGACTCACATATTCCACAACTGTACCATAGAGGTGACTGACAACTGACCTTTGCACATGCTACCATAGTATTGAGATTGCATTGGTGATTAACAGCACATAGGGCCAATGGTGAACAAGATACATAGGTCCATAGGTTCATACAGGGATGTCTGCCCAGGGCATGTATCCACCTAGCCAGAATGTGTGTGGCTTTCACCATGCATTGTAAATCTATCTTGCTATGCCCTTTTCCAAGGTTAGTATACTGTGCCTCTGTCTAACAGTGACACATAAGTGATACCCAGGGTAACCCTACAATGTCACATCCAGTCATTAATATCACTCTTGAAGATAGTCACTGAGTGACTCTGCCTAACCTCTATTGGGATAATATTCCAGAATGAAGGGAGCCTCTGAGTTATGAATGTGCCCCTCCAGCATGTCCTATGTATATCACTCCTGAGGTTCAAGTCTTTCCAGCGTGTATCCTGATGGGATCTGGATATTCTGAGGTGCAGCATGGCCATTAAGTGAGGGTTTGACATGGCTTTATATGTCAGGCACAGATTGCCTATGAAGAGGCAGTATGCCACTGAGTAGAGCTGCTGTTTCTTTAACCAGTCAGTATGTGGCATCTGTTTGAGCCCTTTGATCCTCTTGTCGAGGTACGTATGTGGTCTTTCCAGTTGCTGCAGGTGTCTGGTAAGGTGCATGCCGACAGGGTCATTATAGTCAATTATGGGCATGATGAGGGATGAGTAAAGGGCACAATGTCCTCCCTGATCTACATGTGGATCCCATCATGATGATGTGGCCCATATAAAATGTTTTCCTAACCACTTTGTCCATGTTGTTGTCAAATGGTAGAATGCTATCAACCTGTGTACCCCAAGGTCCATAATTCCTTCGTCTGCACTTAATGGATTAACACATATGTGGTACTTTGTGGTCACTTTGTGTTTGACAAAGGGATGACTATACGCTTTTGTCATTCACCTTGAGGCCATGGCTGTGGCACAAGTCGTGTGTTTGCAAGAGGCCCTTTTGGAGGATGCGTGTGTTAGCTGGAGAGTTGATTATGGCGTCCGGTTTGCAGTCATCTGCGACTTGCTCAGCCACAGTACTTCCATGTTGGCCTGTACCTATGATAAATATATAATGAACATGACAGCTCCCAGGGCTGAGCCTTGTGGGACACCACTTGTAACTGGTTTGAGGCTGACATGGCTCCAGCAATTCTAACCATGTGTGTTCTGCCCTTGAGCCACTGTGCAATATCCATAGTGACATAGGGGTTAATATGTACACTGGTGAGCTTCCTAGAATGCACAAGTGGGGTATTGTATCAAAGGCTTATGCAAGGTCCAGGTAGGCTGTGTAGACCTCCTTCCCTTGACAGTGGCCTTGGTGACTGTTTCAAAGAAATCAAACAGGTTTGAGAGGCAGGATCTGCCATTAACAAAGCCAAACTGTGTATGGTGACATGTCTGTAGGTCCCCAATATCTATATATGTGAGGTTCATGATGATCCTTGCCATAGCTTTGCAGACCAAGCTATTCAGACATATGGGGCGAATAGTGTCCAGGATCCGTTAAGGCACCACCTGAATGTAGAGGGACCACTGTTGCTGTACGCCACTCTTTGGCCACATATCGTGTAGTAAGGCTGGGATTGAACAGTAGTGTTATGTCTGGGTGTAGCTCTTCTTGTGGTTCATGTAGGACACAGCCTGGGACACTGTCTGGTCCCATTGATGCAGTGTTTATTGCTTTGGAGAGGGCAGCTCTTACCTGAGCATCTGTGATGTCAGGGGGCAGCACTCTGCTGGGAGACATATTTGCCCTTTTGGTGTGGTGGGGGGGAGAAGGTAGCAGTGAACCTGTCCACTAGGATGATGGCAATGTCTGTGTGTTTTGTATTTCGTGTGACATCTTGGATTACCTCTGAGCATATCTGGGTATTACCACCCAGGTTCCTAACATAACTACAGAAAGCCTTGTGATTATCCTCAGTGGCTTGTGGAATCTTCTCTCAAAGATGGCCTTAGACAATCGTATGAGTGCCTGTAGTTGTCTTCTAATACTCATCAGTGATGCCTTCACATTTTGGGAGTTAGTTGTATCATGTAGTGGCTTCATCCTTCTATTGTATAGTTTGTTTATGGCTGGTGTCCAGCACACAGGACGTCTGCCTTTGGAGGATTGGGTCATGCTTTCATATGTGGTTGCATGATCCATGCATTCCTGAATGTGTCCATAGAATGCCTTTATACAGGTATCTGCAGTCTGGTCCATATTTTCAACAGGCCTGGGGCCTTTGAAGGTTTCCACATCATTTATGAGGGGTGTGAACATGCTTGACATGAGCTGTTGACTGACGTCCGCCCTCCAGACTGAGCAAGGTGAGGGTCACATTTAGCTACCTGTCGGGTGATAGAATGTGCCACATAACACAGGCACACAGGTCACTCCACAGCAAGTACAAGTATGAGGCAGTCATTGTCCATGCTGGTGCAAACAACCTGAGACGTACCTCCCTGGACCACATGGAAAGAGACACAGAGGAGCTCTTACAGCACCCTCTCAAACTCAGGACTCCCACACAGCCTTCATGCTCACACAGGAGAGTATAGATTTCTCTGCAAACACCATCATACTGGGTGACGTCAGCTACCCAAACATAGACTGTGAACATTACACAAGCCACAATACCCAAGCTCTAGGGTTCCCATAGATCAGACACTCTTTAGCTATGGAACAGGTAATCAACCTTCCCACAAGAGGGGCAGATATACTAGACCTGATCATCACAAACATGAGTACAAAATGCTCACCACTGGAAGTATATCCCTCATTGTTGCAATCGAACCATATACTAATCACACTGGAGTACTGGATCCCCACATATGCAAACCTCGAACACATCGATGTGTGTGTGGGAAATGCCCCTATTAGCAACTGTGACAGTACACTACAGGATGCAGATTCCCCTTTTGAAACACTGATGATGTCAGGACTCTATAACTATATTACCTGAATTAAAGTCCTCCAGTAATTTGTATAGCGCTCTGCTAATGTGTCTTTCTCCAGTGTCATAACATAGTTAGGTAGGGGTTTGAATCCTGCAAAGGGAATGTATGTGTGTTAGTATGAGTGGGGTTTGTGTGTGTGCATAATGCTGGGAGGGATAAGTGCCTTTTGCCAACTGGGAGAACACACTACAGGGTGCACATCCCTCCTCCTACACACAGATGATGTCAGCACCCTCTAAGTACAGCATTAGAAAGGATTTCTCCCACTAATGCAAATAGCACACTCTGCTAATGTGTCTGCCTCTACTGTCATAACACAGTTAGGTAGGGGTTTGAATCTTGCAAATGGAAAGTATGTGTTTTACTGTGGGTGGGGTTAGTGTGTGTGCACAATGGTGGGGGTGGGATGTGGCTTTTGCCAAATGGGGCTATGCACTGCAGGGTGCACATTTCCCTTAACAAGCAGTGATGTTGACAGCACCCTATACAAACAAAACTACAAAAGAGAAGGTGGTGGTACCAATAACACATGTAAGGTAACACTTCTTCAAGTAATGTCCACAAAACGAAGTAGGATAAACGAACAATCCTTTTACTCTATACAAACAACATGACAACAGACAACTGCCAGTACTCAGTATAGTGTTACATGCTACTGTAACACGCACATGTACCAGAATATACCTAGATAGTGTTTTGAAGCCTGAATGTGGCAAGTGTGTGGATGTGGGATGTGTCTGTGTGTGCATTTCCGTATGGGAAACATGTTTGATGTGGCAATCAGGGTACCACAGTACCTGATGCACATTACACCTTTGAACTAATGAGGTTGCCTGCACCCTGTGAGTACAGGTAGAGAGGAGGAAATCGGTAGTAATCAACATAGTGCACTTCTCAAATGTGTACCTGTCATGTATCGACAGCTACTCATGTAGGGTAATAAATAATGGGAATGGCAGGTGAGCGTGTGCATGTGTGGGGTAGCAGGGTGTGTGTAAATGCATGTGTGACAGAACAGATACATATAGCTGAATCTACATAACAGCACATGATGCGCATTCCCATAGTCAATGGTAGCATGTGATGGTGTGCAGCTGGTACACTTTGGTAAGTAGTATGGGTGCAGATAACAATTGAGGACATTCATACAGTTACTGCAGCAGGACTGCTGGGATATACACACAATCATAGTGGAACAGTGAACAGTTACCAACATGTTACTACTTATACACATCTATGTAGTCACCCTGTGCATCAGCAACGTGTTTACCTTTTCCTGCACCAATGTTGTAGTATGCAGGAGGTGGCACAGTGTCATCATATGCACAGGGTGTGGGTTAGGTATGCCCAAGCCAGCCACTGGTAACACCAATTGACATGTGTGTGTATGTGTGTTTGTGAGGGGCAGCAGTACAGGGTGGACCGGTGTTGGTGCAGTGTGTGTGTGTATGTGTTTGCCCTAGGTGTTAGATTTCTGCATGTGTGTAAGCACGCACACAGTCCCACATAATGGCTGCCATGTACAGGGTTTTGTGGACAGCCACAGACTGCACCTGTCAGGTCATCCAGATCAGTGTCTGTGGGCACGGACACGGTACCTGTGCCTGGCAGGGGTGCTACGGGCCATATCCGGTACTAACCCAGACTGGGTACTGTCATCGGAAGCGGGGGTGTGTTGACTGGACACAGTTCCCTGTTGGGACTGTCCAGAGCCACGTGCACGTGGTCTCCTGGGGCGTCCTGATGACAGCACAGACCCAGCATTGCTGGGGCTGGTGCTGGCACTTGAGGTGCGTGAGTGGGCCTGTTGTCGTCCGCGGCCACTGCCAGCTGGTGCTGTTGCTGGCATACGGCCACGTCGACGTCGCAAACGCACACCATCGCCCTGGCCCATGGACATCTGGTTGTGGAGCAGCTGTTGTATGTCCCCACAACGTCTGTCAACGACATCTGTGAAGTTACGGATAGCATTCGCAACGTCACGCATGCCGTCTGTCATGGCTGTGCGACATGCTCTCAGCTCCCTCAGACCCTGTCTGGTGTACCTTTCCATACGTGCCTGTGCCTGCATAACAGTCCGAAACATAGTGGAGGTTGACATACCTCCTTGGGCACGTCGGCCAGAGGCAGTACGGCCACGGATGCCCCCACGAGAACCCATGGGTGACTGTCTGCGTGGTACCATTGGAGGACCCTGCTCATGGCTGCTTTGTGGGGATGCATGTACCACAGGTACCACATTACCCTGATCTATGCCCACTGCATACTGTCCATCACCTAGGGACAATGGTGACAAAGGATGTAACGGCAGGATGACTGTGCGCATTGAAGGGGTTGACAGCTGTGTACTGTCAATTGGCTGACCAATGGCGGACCCAGACACACCTTCCTGCACCATTACAGACATTTCATCATCATCAGTACCTGGGGCACAAGATTCAGGTTCCCTGCTGCAGGTCACCAGAGCAGCACCAGAACCTACGGGAGGAAAACAGGGAACACAGATTACAGTCTCAACACATATTTGACAGAGATGCACTTCAATACTAATGCACACATTCAGAAATGGACACATGCACTCATGGACACAAACACACATGCACACATGGGCACAGGCACACTCGCACACATGCACACCCCACAGTAAACACACACATCAGTACTGTGTTACACTACTCTTACTATTGTTAAACTGTGTATTGCAGGTATTATTAAACACACTCACCAGCATGTATACTACAGAGTTACACTACTCTTACTAGTATTATAAATTGTTTTTCAGGTAATGTTAAACACACTCACCAGCATGTATGGCCTGCCTCGTTGCTAGATGGGAGGGACCTGGAAATATGAAGAGAGTAATGTCAGTGGGCACAAGTGTGCCATTTGTTTTGCACATGATACAGTACAGTAGTACACTAGTTCCCTTATACACATCAGCTGCTCATAATGTCTGTATCACACATGCACAATTACATATCATGATGACAGATACATACCACATGCACACCTTATGCGTGCATGAAGTAACAGTGTACAGAACAGTCATATGTACATACAAGGAGTTAACTCTAATCTCACCCTTACCTCTCTTCAAACAACAACTCAAACTGTACTTCCAAAACCACTGGCTTTGTTCTTGTAGTACTCCAGGCTAACGTCCCTCTCCCCACCCTCTCTTTACCTTTAACCCCTCATTGTGCATAAAAACTAGCTTCTACCCTGTTTCTTTTCCCTTGATGTCCTTCTATGCTCTGACCTACTTCTCCCATCCCTCCCACCTCCTCTTGACTGTCTTCCTTCTTTTCCTCACTTCCCTTCTTGACTCCTGCCTCTTCCCTATTATTTTATCTTTCATACTCCTTCTACTTCTCTACCCTTCTGAGCTTTAACTATTATCTATATGGCTTTTGCCTTATTGCATAACCGTTATGTTTTAGGTAGAATTGCTTTGAAACCGACAGTACATTGTGTATGACTTTAAACTGTTTTAGTTCCTTAAATGTATGTTGATTTAATGAACAAGCTGGTTTATATTTCTATTATTTTGGATGTCTGTATTAACAACTTGTCTGTCTGCCTTTATTATGTTATGTGTGGAGCTTTTCTCCCCAGGCCTCTACTGAAAATGGACATATATCCAGCTAGACTATCTCGGTCAACAAATGTAAAACTAATAACAATAAATAAATATGGCATCTTACCTGCACGCTCGGTGTCTTGCTGCTGTGTGGATCCAACCTCCATCATGATGCACGACTGATGCTGTTGTTGTTCTGGGGCTGGATCCACAACACTTAGCAGTAGCCCCTCCTGTCTGGTGAGGGGGGGATGTGTGGCCACCCCCCACCTGTGGCAACCTGTTGCCTGCGGATATCTGCAGCACGCTGGCGGACATTTCTAATCAAATCACTGCAGTGATGTCTCACCTGCTCATATGTCCTATCATGCATGCCAACATCATTTATCCTGCTAACAAGATTTTGCCACAGTGCAGACCTCTCCTGCTGATTCTGGGTGGTGCGTGAGAACAGGATGGCATAGTCACGCACCAGGCTCTGGTGGATCACTTCATCCTCTGCAGCAGAATATGCGGGTTACCTGTTCGGAGCCATGTTTCCCTGGAAAGGTACACAAACAGGTTATCAGCATAGTATCTCAGCAATACATGGTACACATTCTATACAGGGAGTATTAAATTGTACTTATTACTGCTTGGTTGTAACTTGATTAAAGTGTAGCTATCATTCTAAGTCATTTGGACTAAGCACTTGGCCTTCAGACCAGTTGTTTTACATTAGGGAGGTTTGTGGCAAGCACTGTGGTGGCAGGACACATATCTTTCATCCTTTGAAGTTGGGAACTGCTGATTGAGAGCCCAGTGTCCAAGTGTATTAGTTCTGGTATAGGCAGTTGGCCTTCAGGCCAGTTATTTAACATTAACAAGGTTTGTGGTCTGCACTCTTGTGTGACAATAGGCTGTACTCTGCCATTCATAGCTGGGAACTTCTGGTTTCAGGTTTATAGTGCCTGCATATTTGAGCTGTATCTTACTGACATTGGTACACCTTGTTTGCTGTAGCAAACACTACATCCAAGCCTCCTGAATCTAGCTTTGTTTATATGCTTGTTATTTGTTAGCTTGTTATTTCACTGGTACGCTACTTCCACATAATACACAGCTTCTCAGCACTTCTGTGACTCACTACTGATATCTGCATTGCTTACTGTACGTATTTCCATGTTACACATGACAGCAAGTGACTGCTTGTCATTGTTGCATTTACTTAATTGTAACACATTGCACTTAGGTTACCTGGCACTTGCTCACTGAAGCTATTATATCAGTCAGCAGTAGTAGGTAATATCAGTACACCCTCACTCCCCACTGGACCTTGTTTTCAATTATTACGGAATTCACAATAGTATTCTAGCATGTCCAAAGGTCAGTTGTCAGTCTCCTCCCCAGTCCAGCTGGTGAGTGTGGTAATCCAGAGGCAATGTTATAACAGCTGCATGTACACAGACAACCCCTCCTCCTAACAACAAATTCAAACACATGTGAGTGATGCAACCATATACCAAACTGGAGGCTAGGCTCTCTCTACTCAATACTGCCATAACCAGTCAGGTGGAGAAGGAAACCACACTCACTACACTTCCAGTCTCACATAGACCTACCACGACAGCAAAACTAACACATGATCACACATGAACATACTCGTAGGCTCAGACTACAGGTCTGCCTATGCAGCAGAGACCTCCAAAGCAGACACCCAAGCAACCACTACCACGGAAACAAACACGTGCAACACATATCTCACAAAGCCAATGTGCTGAACACTCACAGCCCTTAACAGTAAACAACACACCTCATACACCTGTACTAGGTGCCTCTATCATCAGGCACACTGACATCACGTTCACCAGGCTTAACGAGGTGAGGGTCACAGTGTGCAGCCTGTCGGGCACTACGACCCGCCACATAACACAAACACTCAAGTAACTCCAAGGCAAGTACAGGTATGACTCACTCAATGTCCATGCTGGTGTGAATGACCTGACACATACCTCCCTGGACTACATGACATGAGACAGTAAGGAGCTCTCTGAGCATGTAGCCCAAGACAGTATGACCCTGACCTTGGTAGCATCTTACCCTCACCAAGAATGATGCCACAATATCAAGGCACGATGATCCCTTCCAACAATTGACTGACATACTGGTGTCATTCACAGGTGTGCCAATGCCTGTCATCTTGGGGTGGTATGCTGTACAAGCCACAATGCTTTGCTAGGGACAGCTTGCACCTGTCACCCCTGGCCTATTGGATTTTGGCAGAGGCTCTTGCTACACCCATAGTGCCTGTATTAGGCAAGGCTCATAAGGCAAACCCACATCCATTCGTATCACAAAGGATGAGGAAGTAAGAGTGATGCTACTCAACACCAGAAGTCTAGACCTCAGGATACACGCACTCAAAACCCTACTTAGCATTATGGACATCGATATCTGTGCAGTAACATAAACCTGTTTCAGGTTTCCCAGGAGCACACCAGCACTACCAAGTTATACCTGTTACCATTCTTGTCGGCCCCAACACTTGGACCAGACAACAAAGGAGGGGAGTATCAATATTCAACGCAGATTCCCACACCTCCACATTGGTGGCAAAGTACCACATAGGTGTTAGGCCATTGAGTACAGAAGACGTAATTGGGGACCTGGGGAACAAACATGATAGCAAACTGTCATTTGTCAACCACATGGCCAACGTGGATTGAAAGACATGTTATATAGCCCAGCTAATCATGAGGGATTCACATGTACGGCAGGGGAGGTCATTGTGCCTCTTTACTCATCCATCATCAGGCCTATAATTGCGTACAATGCACCTTTTGGGATGTACCTAACCAGACACCTACAGCAACTGGTAAAGGCCAACAGTACCTCATCAAGAGGATCAAAGGGCTCAAACAGATGCCATATGCTGCCCAGTTAAAGGAAATCCAGCTGGACTCAGTGGCATACTGCCTGTTCAGAGGCAATCTGTGCCTGCCATATACAGCCATGTCCAACCCAGAAGTAATGAACATGCTGCACCTCAGGAAATCAGAGTCCCATACAGCCACATGCTCAGGAGACCTGAACCTCAGCACTGACATAAATAGGACATGCTGGAGGGGCATATTCCTAACCAAGAGGCTCCCTTCACTCTGTAATGAACTCACACTACAGGTTAGGCAGAGTCCCTCATTGACTCTCTTCCATAGGAATCTGGATGAGTGGATGGAGATCATAGTTGTACCCTGGGTATCACTTCTATGTCACTGTTAGACAGAGGCACAGTATACTAACGTCGGACAAGGGCATAGCAGCATAAATTGTAATTGGGTGGCGAAAGACAAACACATTCTACTAGGCTTATCAATGCCCTAGGGCAAATAGCCTAGTATGAACCTATGAACCTATGTGTACTGCTATAGTACTTCTGCCATATGTTGCATGTGTGTGTGTTGTGGGGGATGCACAGGTAATGGCCAGATATTTCTGCACAGGCGACACATCTGAAACACTCTGGGTGTTCATCCCTACATACTGGATGTGTGTTGCCATCCAACCCTGTGATGTGGACACACATTACTCAGCCTGGATATACATATCCCAACAACACCACAAGCACAGTACACTACCTTGCTATGTATGCATGTAATTACACAGTTATTCACTAGTTAGGACTGTGATGCTATCCATGCAGCCCATTGGGCCAGTGGAAGCCACAACACACACTGCTGGCCCCTTTGCAAAAGCTTACCACAGACATCCCACATAGTGCATGTACTGTGCACACACATATCTAACCCAGAACGTATGCACACCACTTATTTATCCTGTCCAGTGGACTACAGATACAGGCACATTGTATAACAATAGCAGGAGGCTACTGCAGCACAGGGCAGATTCACATGAAGGCAAGGCATCTGTGGTCATCAGTGTTAAGATGCTTCACATTCACCAAATGCACAGATATTGGCAACATTGTTGCAGACAGTTTAGGTGCAGGTACCCCCCCCATTCTCCTACACATGTGGAATTAGTTATCACAGATGACTGTAACCTCCCTATCCTCTCACATGTCCAGGTGAGGGCCACCCTCAACATTGCAGAACACATAGCATCACTGTTACAAAATGGTATCCCTGGATGTGTGCTACGTTCACCCCTGGAGGACATAGCACCACATGACAGACTGATATTAATCCCTGGCCATACTACAGGATATGTACCTGAACAGTGCCATACATACACAGTGGTCCCACACCAATGAGGAGTAACCTCTACTGACCCTGGTAACTACTGCATCATATGCACAACTGGCCTTGTGTTCTAAGCTATGGAAGTTTTAAGTATGGGCAACATGTACAGCAATATTACATATGTATATATTTCAGGACTATGTACACACAACCTATCTCATGGACATACCTATAGATAGTGAACTATGATACATTTGGAGGTGTCACAGTAAACACAGTATTAACCTGCTACTTTGCATTACCTGTGTTTGTGGCAGCTGTTGCTGTGTCAGTGGTGCTGCTTGCTGCTTGCTGTTTGCTGCTGCTGCTGCTGGTTTTGCTGCTGGCTGTCTGTATATTTTTTTTATTTCTATCTCTGTCTCTCTCTCTCTTTCTCAGTAGGTTTGTGCAATGACTGTATTGCATGTGTGGAGTGTGGGTACTGGATGCTTTTGTAGGTATCTGCATAGGTCCATGTGATGGCCTCTGCACCAATTGTAAGGCAGCATTGGCTAATTGCATACAGCCAGTTGTGTACTGATTGCATGTCTCACTGTGATTTCAGGACAGTGCTATAAAAGGGTATGTGAGATAGGCGTTGCCCTTTCAGATTGTAAGGGCGTGGACCATGCTGGTATGCTGTTGACAATGTTCTGTGAGTGTGAAGGTTAGTACATCTCTCATGCTTCATGCTGTGTTGTGAATTCAGGTTGCTGCATTTCTCTCACCTGTTCCCTGTAGTGAGTGTGTATGCATACTGACGCCTACGACTATATTTCATATGTATTGCTATATATACATATGTGTACATATACATACTTTCATATATGTACATTAGCTGACAATATTGGGTACAAGCTAACAATTTGCAGGGCTGTTTCTGTTAACACTACACTAGTATGGGAATCCAGTAATTGGGACAGTAAAAGTCTGCCTGACATGCTTTGGGTAGTACACATACTATATTGCCTTTATCTTCATTCCTACTATTACATGTTCCACTTATTTAGCACTATATTCCTGTATGAGAGTCATGGCTTACTGGTAGGTCATACAGACTAGTGTTACAATGGTCTTGTGGTAGGGCCTACTAGTATGCTTATATTTTGCTTTCAAATTGAGTATAGGGCCTATCAATCAGAGTGCTGGGGCACCTTTAAGCAGTTAAAGGGGTTAGTAGGTCTCACAGGAGTCAGGCTGTGTTGCAGATTCTGGTTGCTGCATTTATCTTCACTGTTTCCTGTAGTGAGTGTGTATGGATACTGACACCTACCACTATATTTCATATGTATTAATATATATATATATATATATATATATATATATATATATATATATATATATATATATATGTATGTGTACATATACATACTTTCATATATGTACATTACCTTACATTATTATGTACAAGCTAACAATTAGCAGGGCTGTTACTGTTAACACTAAACTAGTATGGGAATACAGTCGTTCAGGCATTACAAATCTACCTGACATGCTTTGGGTAGTACACATCCTATATTACCTTTATATTGATTCCTACTATTACATGTAATATTTATTTCAGCACTATGTTCTTGTATGAGAGTTATGGCTTAGTGGTAGGTCATACAGACTAGTGTTACCAAGGGGCTTGGAACTGACAGTAGGAATTTTTTCTTTCAAACTGAGTTTAGGACCTGGCAATCAAAGTGCTGAAGGCACCTTTACGCAGTTAAAAGGGTTATTAAGTCTCACAGGAGTCAGGCTGTGTTGTAGATTGTGGTTGCTGCATTTATTTTCACTGTTTCCTGTAGTGAGTGTGTGTGAATACTGACACCTACCACTATATTTCACATGTATTAATATATATATATATATATATATATATATATATATATATATATATATACATATGTGTACATATAATACTTTCATATATGAACATTACCTCACATTATTATGTACAAGCTAACAATTAGCAGGGCTGTTTCCGTGAACACTAAACTAGTGTGGGAATCCAGTAATTCAGGCATTAAAATCTACCTGACATGCTTTGGGTAGTACACATCCTATATTACCTTTCTATTGATTCCTACTATTACATGTTATATTTATTTTAGCACTATGTTCTTGTATGAGAGTCATGGCTTAGTGGTAGGTCATACAGTCTAGTGTTACCAGGGTCCTGGGTTCGAGACTGACAGTGGGAATTTATTTTTCTTTCAAAATGAGTACAGGACCTGTCAATCAAAAGTGCCAAAGGCACTTTTAAGCACTTAAAACCAGGTCTGCGCTCGTTTGCGCGGAGCTCACGCATGCACACTGGCGGTGAGCTCCACGCACACAAGCGCACACCCGCGCTATTTTCTTTGAAAGAAAAGAAAAAGGGGTGACAGGAAAGTGGTGAAAAAGGGGTCACAAAGAGGGTAAGACAGTAGGGAAACAAGCTTGGTATTTGCAGGAAGGATGTAGGTGAGGCCCATAGCTGCCCATGTCTTTCTCAGCAACAGCTGTGCATTTGTATGCAATTTGGTGTGACATTTGGAACCTTCCACCCCTGAGAGAGGTGTCAGGACAACATTAATACCTGTTGTACAGCCAATTGTAATTAACAGTTTTGATGTCCAGCGGACATGTGTGCAACATGGACAGCTATGTATGGGGCGTAATTTTTTTGTGGGTACAGAGTGCCCTTTTTTTTTTTTATCAGGTGAGAGTGGTATGTCAGGTGAGGTAGTCGGTATAGCTGGGGAGGTAGGTTGGGTAGGTTAACAGACAAGACAGACAAGACGCATACAGGGGCGGTGTATGACACATGTGGGGGGGTTACACAATTGACGGGGACGGAGGTTGGGATATCCATGGCACATGAGCCCACAGATGGCAACAGTGGAACTGATATCCCCACCCATAGGCAGTTGCCACTGTTCCTTCACAGCCCAGGACGGGGCTGTGCTGGGGGCTGTGCGGGCAGGACAACGGGCAAGCCCGTAAGCTGTGCCACCCGGGCCTCAAGCTGGCGTAGGGGCCCAAGGACAGAGTCTTGGATCTCCCTTCGCACCACAGACCGGACACCTTGGAGGGTGAGTGGACGTGCTCCTCCAGCCACGCTTGCAGAGGGGGGACGGGCCCCATCCCCTGCAGCGCTTCCACCCGAAGGTGGCACAGGGCCACCGGAGGAGGGTCCAGCCTGGGCACTAGTGCCAGGTGCACTCGCCAGCTGAGGTGGGAGAGGTGGGTCCGCTGGGACCTGCCTTCCCAAGCGTTCTAGGTTTGTGTGTATGTTATGTTAGTTTGGGTTAGTGGCATATTATTCCATTCAAATTAGTTGTAACAGCATGCATTGGTATTCCCATTAAACAAACACCCAGATATTAACACCATTGAACAACGGGCATATCAATATCACATGCATTATTTGAACAGAAATACACAATTGAACAACATGCAGGGTTGATTAATGGCAACAGGCCATCAGGTTTGCCGGTTTGCAGGTATGACCAGGGCACATGCAACAACAGACATGCATATATTTTTGAAACAGGACAAATGTCCATGGTTAATGAAATGTTCACATACCAATATTTAGTGTTTTTTTATTTGCAATTATAGGGTGGGGTGGAGAAAGAAAATGATGACACATTCATAAATTATACATTCATATACATTTGTAATAGAAACACAATTAACTTGTGGGTGATACTTTCCCACTGATTCTTACTTGACTGTCATGCTAGACCTGTTACAGATACATCACTATCCTGGTTATTTTGAATTTGATCAGATACATCATCCTGCTACACTTTGATGACAGGGCAGGGGACAGCTATGGATGTTTAGTATGTCAGACAATCATTCATTCTATCTGCAAATCGCTGACTGTGATCACCATATACAGAGTTTGGCCTGAACATTCAAGAGTCAGACACACTGAAATCAGTTTGGGATGTTAAGTTTTAATTCCCACATGCATTTATTTCTGTAGAACCACACTGAAGCTTATATATTCAGGTGCTATTACTACGTTATTCATTGATACATGACCCTTTCTGTCACTCTCACACATCCTGCAATTTCACAGTTCAGGTTGGTACTTCTAGGCTTTGTTCACATATTAGACCTGTGGGGATTCCAACACTTTCCAGCAGCCTCACTTCTGTCATGATTCAGCATTTCAACAGGGGATATATCTCACCTGTGATTACCTCAGCTTCTGAAGCTGTACTCTTGAGACTACTGCAGGTTATACTACATTTAATTGATGGTGGGACATCTGTATTACAGCACTATTTATTTCTATCACTTATATTCCCAGTTTCACTTGCATACTGATGAACTTGTTGCAGCCATACCTGCAGACTTTTACTTGCTGCTTGCACATTCTATTACTTTTAATCAATACACTGCAATGTTCTGCTACGTGCTACACTATAATATTTATTTACAAGTACTAGGTGGGGTTACTAACCTGCATGGTGGCAGCCGCACCAGCCTCCGCTCATGTGCCATTCGATTGCAGAGCGGACACCTGCAGCTGTAATACAAAACAAGTAATATTGGAATACACATCTCCTTGGTATCAGCTAGTTGAATTCCTTACATACATAAGTAAAATGTAACTTACTCAGTAGTGGGGCGTTGGGCATATCCCGGGCCTCCTGGATCCATTGGGTCAACTGGTCTTGCTTACGTCGCTTCAGGTCCGCATGGTGGTGACGGACCTGCTCACCAGTGCGTGGAATGCCAGTAGCACTGGTCAGATCATGAGCCAACTGGTCCCATGCCTCCACCCTGTACGCTCCCCATGAGACCTGGCCCTGCATGAGTTGGGCCTCATGATGGTGAACTAGGAGCCAGACCATGTATCTGGACTCCTCAATGCCCCACCGCTGTGCTCGAAAGCAACGTCCCTCCCCTACTCCACTCATTCTGCCTGCAGGTCTATTCTACAATCGTTTATGCTGTGTATTCCCGCCTATGGGGCTTATATATGCCGATTTTCCCGCACATTTCTATGATTGGCCGGTTTGGAATTGTATCTACTTCACAGAAACTGCTTTATCATGCTCCATTTTGGCTTATATCCTATTTATATGCTATTTCTGCATTTCTAAGTACTGCTGTCATGGCTTAGTGGTTTAGTACCTTGACTCTAGTGCATGGTATCCTGGGTTCGAATCTGACCACTGACTTTTAAATTTTATGACTGTCTGGAAATGACTTCAGGACCTGTCAATCATTCATGCCAAAAGCACTTTTAAACACTTTAAAACCAGGTCTGCGCTCGTTTGCTGAGCTCATGCGCACCGCCGGTTAGCTTGTGGGAGCGTCGCGCAAACGGTGTGCGCTGGATTACACCTTAATTGGCTAGTAACACACATGTTAAACATAGCACAGCTAGTTGCACACAGTTTGAGCCTGTTAAACCAGTCCTTAGCTATGGGCAAGCAGTTTGCAGTTTGTGAAACACTACTTAGCTACGGGCACTCTGTCTCACTGCAGTTTAGCTATCAGTACATTTCTAAATATTTTTATTATTGTATTACTTGACAACATATGCTCCATTTCATTCCATTTTACAAAAGGGAATACTTTTACATTTGTACAATACTGTCAGGGGCCTTTTTAGTGCTTATTTAAAAAAAAAAATGGTTGTTGTGTGGGCTCGAACCTTGCCTGCCTGCTCTCAAGCCGACAACTCTACCGCTATGCTATTACTTCTTGGCTTACTTTGCATATTTAGTTCTTATATCCTTTTCCACTGATTGCTAACTGCAGTTGCGCTTAGTAGCACACCAGCACACGCACACAGTAGCACACATTTACGGGTTTAAAAAAATTAAACATTTTTATTTTCATTTTACAACATCTGTTCACTTTTACATTGCTGGACTGTGGGGGCATGTGTTGTGTAGTGTGGTTATTCACATTTCCATGGCTTCCCTCGTGGCTGTTTACTTTCAGCCATTCTAGACTTCTGGGGGCGTGTCTACAGACACGCCCCCTACTCTCTTACACGGACCGTGTAAGAGTTACAGTGTGATTCAGCATGCCTCATGCACCTCATGCATATGCATGACATGCTGACATCACACCGTTTAACTGCAGCCTCCGTGTAAGAGTTATAACTCTTACACGGAGGCTTCCTGAATCCTGCCCTATATTTCTTACATTTTTATCCCAACTGCCACTGGGTATCACCCTATTGCTCTCATTCATTCCTCGCTGAGATAAATAATTAAATAAAATACAAAAATTAAATAGTAATGCAGCTGCATTTAGTTCTCATTTGTGGTATGATTTAAACATTTATCTTTGTACAGGAAAAAGACTTGCCTTACTGTAGGACCAAATGGGGAAAGAGAACTTTGAGGATCTGTTAAAATTCTTGACCCCTTTTAGCAGCACAGTAAAAGCTGAATACTCATGTGGACCAGAAGTCAGCAGAACATCACATTTTTCAGACAAATGAAGTAGGGTGCCTGTTAGCATGGGTTAATAACTAAAATGGAAAGGGCTTGATGACAGTTATCTCATATACTACAAAAAACAACAGTGATAGAAGGATAGTAAGGGGGATTAAGGGAGTACTGGGATGGACACAGTAGCTGGGATTCAGGACCCTTAGGATCATGTGCAATTCTGAACAAGCCTGCTATGACAGCCTGCTCAGTATAAACATTCCGGTTTTGACTAGAGCTATTTATTATGGAAGTCTTAGTGGCAGCAGTATTACACCACGAGATAACAGACTTACTGAGATGGAGTGGAGTATAGTAGAGCAGAATGCTAGCCAACATTCTATTATGTTTCACAGCCACTACCCCAATTCACAGAGAGGCCATATATTTTTAACACTGATCCCAAACCTCTACTTTACTTTGAGTGCGTTTATGAATCAGGTAGGAGTGCCACCATTTTTATGCTCAAAGTGGAACAATTGTTTTTTATTTATTTATTTTTTTTAAGTGAAACAATTTTTTTGATGAAATATTCAGTTTTGCAGAACAGCCTACTCCACTCTGTTTTTACATTTCCCAACATTAACACACACTTATAGAACTTTATAGAACTTTAGTTGATCCTGCTGTCTTATTATCATCTTAATAAGATTTAACAGACTCCATAGGGTTACAAAAGATTTTATTCAATATGTTTGGTTTTCACTGGGCTGGCATGGTATTCAGAAAGAACTTAAGTTTGATGCTCATTGTGTCAGTACATTACTGCATTGTAATGCTGACATATAACAGTAATTAGGGGCAAGGTCCTTTGTACACAAGTATAAGTGAATTATTCTATTGTAATAGTGATACATATTAGTGAAAAGGTTCTTGGTACTCTGTGTCTAGCCGAGTTACTGTGCTGTAACAACTGATGCCGATCATACCTCTCAACCTCTTAGTGCAAGAAATCTGGACAAAGTTTAAAATAACGTTGGGACCTGTTCTAGCTGTAATATACATTATTTTAAGGCAGTGCTTTAACTGAGTCATGTGCTGGATACCCATTCAAAGAGGGGAGTTCAAGCAGTCAAATGCCACTTCTGTGAACATATGCTGTTAAAAGCCAATGTCTGGCCATGGAAAAATAGGTTCTATATTAGATCAGCGAACGCTTAAAAAAAGAGCGCTGATTGATCGACCTTATGTAAGCGAAAGCTTACAATCTCGAACTGTCAAAAAATCGCTGATCCAAAACACATGCACACAACACAGGCACACCAAACAGAAATCCACACACATACACCTAAAACCTGACACCTAACCCTACACTAAACTATGCACATACCACTAACTATCCACTTACCTTAACCCAAACCCTAACCCTAAGGTCCATCACTATCGCACACTCACCTCACCCACTCCCTAACCCTAACTCACCAAAACCCGCCCTAACCTTCATGTCCACACAATCGCACACATACCTAACCCGAGCCCTAACCCTAACTCACCTAACCCACCCTAACACTCACATCCACACAATTGCACACTTACCTGAATCTGACCCGTAACTTTCCACCACAGCACTGAAAATACCGAAGCAACAGAAACAGACAACCGAATTCTTTCCCTAGGAAAAAATTTGGGTTTCTGTTGCGTCGATATTTTGAACATTCGCTTAAATAAGGTCGTTCAATCAGCGTTTGCTTGTTTAAGCATTCGCTGATCTAATATAGACCCGAAAAATAGGCTAGTATTGATGTCAAAGTCAACAAAGTTTTAGTGAACTGGTCACCAGACTAAAGTTTCCTACTCAGTTAGTATCTGTTAGCTGATGCGCATTCTGTATCTTCTGGCAGACACCAACCTTCTCCCTCTTACTTTCTTATCTTATCTGGCCTGTCTGCAGCCTTAAGAATAAGCGTACCAGCATATATGGCTGCATGTTCATATTTACTGATAGCTACCATCTTCTCTTACATCCACACTTCATTTAATCCTATGTAAACAATCTTCTCTTACATCCACACCTCATTTAATCCTATGTAAACAATGTGGACCAGCAGTAATTACACTTTTTGGAGTAGTTACTTTCCACATACTTTTTTAGTTTTTCCTTTCTTGTCCTATCTTCAATACATCTTCAAGATTATCTCTACTAAACATACTGTATGAACAACCATCATATGTTACTACCTGCTATACTTTTAATTGTATGTCTGGACAACTATGTTTATGTAAATATCTTATGCAATCATATGTTATTATCTGCTATATTTTTATAAGTGAATATGTAAATTACAATGATCATGTAAATGTCTTATGTATAGTATGTTAACAATTATTCTGGAGCTTTTTTCCCCGGGCCTCCACTGAAAACACACAGCTCTGTCTAGTTGGACTTCCCCAGTAAACAAATGTAAAATAAATAAATGAATAATAAATATAACAAACATTATACCAGTAAACATCACATTTTAGTATGTGTTTCTGTACTTACACATTTTATACTCTAATTTATCCCTTCCGGTATGTTATTTGGTAATCTGCATGTATAGTGTATACAGTGGTGTAGGTTCATATGCCATTGATTGCTACTATATGATAGATAAGTTTAGACATTTTAAACATAGCTACTACAGTCCCACTGATACACCCAGCTAGTTACTCCCTCTGTCCATAAGGGATTGGCAAGGGCTAGTTTTGGAGTATATTTGTGCTTTCCCATCCATTCATCTAAGTTAGATTTGAAGTTAGTGAGTGATGTGCTTTACTTTACAGAAAGTGAGTTTTTGTTCCAGAAGTGGGGAATTTGTTGGGAGAGATATCATCACACCAAGTCTTCTTTACATTGTAGTGGAGATTTACATCTCTGATGAGCTTACAGGTGTGCAGTAGCAGTGTACCCATGGCCAGAGTTGGAGGGGTGTGGTGACAGCAGCAGCATAGTGATGTAGGATATAATAGGCCATGGGGTGTGTGCAGATGTGGCCCTGTGGGACATGCTGTATGGAACAAAGTTAAAGACGCTCCAGGTGGACTTGGACAATGTTACCATTTATGCCATCCAACATGCATATGATGCCTGTGTGGTATACAACAAACACAGCTATCAGCAGGTGCTTGTCATCCATTATAATGTAGTTTGCAGCACTGCAGGGTATAGACCAGGGCTATAGCAAAAATGCCAAAAGTATGTCAGGTGGAAGTGGCAACAATAAAGGCATATAGTAGTGTGATGAAAGGGCCATATGCTGACATGCACCCCTCCCCAACCTACATCTCCCCAAGTCTATGGCCACCTTGTCTGGACTAGTTTCCGGTGTGTAGGAATGTGGCAACATCCCTACATATCAGGCACAATGTGATAATGGGTAGGCTATGCAAGCAGGCAGAGGTGGGCATCTCCCTGCAAACTTGGAATGTATTAAGCAGAGTAGCTCAACAGGTGAAGCACCAGAGCTGTAGTGTGGGAAGCTTTATGACTATAGGTTCAAAACCCATATAGTCTTTCTGGGGTCGGGACTGGTGTAATAGTTAAGGTGGTTAACTTACAGATGGAAAATGCAGGGTTTGATTCTCACCTTTGGTCACTGTCTGGTTGTTTGTTAGGCATGTAATAGTCTCCTGACTGATTGCCTGTTATTTACCTATGAACATGTGCATATTCTCTGAACATTTAGATTGTGCGTGTGGGTGTGCAAAGCATCATATATCTACATGTTTTGTCACAATATGCAAAAAGCTGTCCATTGTTGTGACATTGTTGACCAAATGCTAAGCGCTTCTCTCTTTTAGATTCATGATTCACACCACAATCGTGACAGTTAACAATAAAGCTAGATTTGGGTTTTGCTGATTCATGTTTATACTACACTGAGCTGGTGCTGGAGCTTGCACCTTTCTTGAAACTTTCTAGAAAGCCCTGTGCCTTCTTTGGAATCCCTGTAGCTGCCACATGCTTAGGCCTGCTCTTGTTTGCCACGTTGCATACTACCTACATGTGCCCTGGAGCCAACTGAAACCATGCTCTTGTCACTCGCAAGCATACTTGTGTATTTCTTGGTCACCTCATGGATTTGACAAATCTCTATGGCCTTGCTCAACGTTAAATCACTGTCATGAAGTAAAATCTTTCTTACAGCAGCACTGTTAATAACACATACAAGCCTTTCCTTTATCAGCTCATCTTTTAAATCATCAAATTTTAGCATTTTAGCTCTGTTTTTCAAGTCACTTATATAAGCTGCAAATGTTTCCCCTGGTTTCGGATTCCTTGTGTGAAACAAATGCCTCTCTAATG
Organism: Protopterus annectens; assembly: GCF_019279795.1. Taxonomy (NCBI): domain Eukaryota; kingdom Metazoa; phylum Chordata; order Ceratodontiformes; family Protopteridae; genus Protopterus; species Protopterus annectens. Next base: position 165,423,733 of record NC_056739.1, read on the forward strand.
TAATATTCGTCTGAGGGTTACACATTTCTCTGAACTTGCACTTCATACACTCGGGGTCTTCCCTTAATTCAGCTTGTACAACAATATGGCAGTCCATAACTTCTCCTTTATATACTGCTGGTGCATACACAAATGAACGCTCTCTTTCTATGAATTCTGACCATGCTAGGTTTAGCAAAATGAATGCCCGTGTGCATGCATCTCTATCTGCATAAGCTGCTTGTATAAAAATATCATACTCTTGCTCAAATATTCTCCAGTTCTCTGCAATATTCTGATCAAATACAAGTGGTAGGGGGTCTTCGAAATCCGTCTGCCATATTAATACATACCAATGAAGGGTTTTGCAAATAAGCATAAACATACACACATGCACATATGCCAGAACTAATGCCAGTAATTGTCCAATGCCTTTGTACTCTGAACTTATAACTTTGTTGGGCATTTTGGAATTATGTGAATAAACAAACCTGTAGTACTTTTGAATAACTGAACTTTGCAAAATAAACTTTTTGGGTGCATTGGTACTTTTGTAATGTCATGGTAAGGATGAAAATGCTAAAGTCATTTACCATCATTTTAAGAAACATTTGAGAACTTTACAATGCAACTGAATAACTCACAAACACTATAATACTCTTGTAATTTTATTTATTTTTTATTTATTTTTATTTAAAAATAAAAATAAAACAAATAAATAATCAAAATAAAAACTGAATAACTCACAAACACTATAATACTCTTGTAATGTTGTCTTTTGCAAGAAAATACCTCTTATCAGTGCAAAAAACATGCCAAGTAACTGCACAATATGAATAAATTGAACATATGTTGCCTTAAACTCAATAACCTTTCAAAGTAATTGCACTTTGTGAATAACTGCATACAGCACACTGAAATGTCCCTAAAATGGTGATACATTGCTAGGCAAAAAACAATATATATAACATTGCAGACAGATGCCAGCTGTACACTTGAGTAGTCCCCCATCATTGCTGCAGTGGAACAGGTGTTTTGCCAACTCAGGCTGTTTCAGGTGTTGGTGTTCAATCCTGAAGGTGATCTGCACCAGAAGAATAAGTTCTTCCAGGCAGAGAATGACTTTCTGCTGCAGGCCTTCTACAGGCATAGTCGGCAGATGGTCTAGCATAAGAGATCTGGCTGGGCCTTCCATAAGCATATCTGGTGAAATCTTTTCGAGGACATCAGTGCTGCTGGTGGACAAAATTAGATTTGGGGCATGCCCAAAGGAGTGTCACCAACATGATCATGCAGGCACATGTTAAGGCAGCCCACCTGGCACAGGAGTTTAGAGTCACAGTTGGGTGTCTGCTGTCAGTCACCAATGACAGAGATGGAGGTGTACCTGGCATCTCTGTCTGGGGGAAGAGACAGTTCAGGAATCCTGGACATCTGTGCTGAATTGCACATTGCATCACAGATATCCAGTTGTGATGCCCAAGGGGATATGCCCAAACATGTGGCACTATCCATAGTACTTCTCCAAGTCTGGGTCATAGAACATACAAGAATGACTTCTTTGCTTTTACAGGCACATAGAAACTTTAAGTGCAAAGGCCATCTGCTTGAGATATGTTAAATATTAACTTTCCATAATAGTTAAATATTAACTTCCCATAATAGTTAAATATTAACTTTCCATAATAGTCATTTTTTTATGAATAGCTTCACTGGGCTGCTGGTACTGGTGAAGGAGTCATTCTTAGACTGAGTAAAGTTTTGTTGTTTTCATAGCTTTTGTGCCACCTGGCTTCTCCACCTTGGATATTGGCCTGCCTGATGTTGGGGAAACTGTCTTGGCCTGGTGATGACAACAGACAAATTGTGGCATAGATAAGAATCAGGGTGCCATAGGTTCATAGTTGTTTACTAGGCTAATGACCACAAGGGCCTTTTTAAGCCTAGCCATGCATCCCAAATCTCTGACAAGTTCTGATACCCTTGATAAGTGTAAGCATGGGCCTGGGAGATGAACCATTTACAGGTTACGTCTGTCTATTAGAGACATAGGTGCCAAATCAGGGATGAATTGCCAGTTTCCCAGCAGTACACTCAAGCAATGTGATGGCATATCTCCAGTGGTAGAGTCATGCTTAGTTGCTGCCAGCTTCACTGAGTGACATGACAATCTCCAGGGTGTGTCTCTAAGGATAATACTCAATGTTTGTGTAGGGCCATAATATAGGGACAAGCAGAGACCAATATAGCCATTGCAGAGCTAGAGCTACTGTATGTGAAGACCTGTAGGAGTGCCTGCACCAAATATACACCATTATGCACAGGTGCTATATGTTTTCTGTATGCTGCAGGTGTCCCTGTGTGGCTGGTCATCATGGCCACCACTCTTCCTGTGGCCAGTCCACCTGTTCCTCTTGTGGGGAAGCCCTCACTGGGAGGGGAAGAACACAGTCTCATACCTTTAGCACCACTACCTATATGGCAGCATCCACTGTTGAGGGGAGTGAGGGGCATCATGGTCATACACACAGATAGGGTGTTTGTGCAGAGACCACCCATAGCATGCCCCACTGTTTGCTGACACAGGGCATTCTAGTGTGTGTGTGTGTGTGTGTGTGTGTGTGTGTGTGTGTGTGTGTGTGTGTGTGTATGTGTGTGTGTGTGTGTGTGTTATGGATTGTATCTGTGACCTTCCCAGAAGAGGGCGCTAATGTGGATGAGGACATGCAAAGTCAGAGCATACATCTTTTGTGGATGCCCTAGTCCTGACCACTAAAGTACAGTGCTGCATCAGCTGCTGGATTTGTATGTATGCACACCTGTATGCACACATCTGCTCCACCTTCCACTGCCCAAACACAAGACAGTTGAGACACACCTTCTCCCTGACCATTCTTCTCAGCTCCCCACGATCACCAGACTCATACCACACACACAGTTGTGCACAGAACATTAATTCTCACCACTCCCCCCCCCCACACACACACTGTGCCATTTGTCGACACTTCCCACTGTTGCCCTCCCCATCTGAATATATGATGACTACTGTGCCCTACTGTCAGTACTGTTTTACCTGTGCCTGATGCCCAGTGTGGCCAGTCTGTACATTGGTATGGCACAGCCTGGATATATATCTTTTTTAATGTTCTATGTTATGCTTGTTCCAGCCCATGGTTATGAACCAGAGGCTGCTTCTTAAGCAGTACCACAGCATAATTCCTTGACCTTATCAAAGGCCTTTGATACAGTCAGCCGTACTAAACTACTAGGCCAAATGTCAGCCTTAGGTCTAAAATAATTTCAACGAAGCCAGTCAGAAAAGCAAACCACAGTTTTAATCTTCAGTAACAAAAATCCACATGGTTAAATACTTTTGTCTGTTAGTTCAGACATCATAAGAAAACTGTGGTATGCTTTACTAACTGGCTTCATTGGAATTATTTTTGTCTTTGTTTCGTAGCCTGGATGCCAGTGGATTTATTTTGGTTTTAGCCCTAGGTCTAACATCAAACACCCTAAACTGATTCAAGAGTTATCTCACTGATAGATGCCAATCAGTAAAATAGCAGTCAGTGCTCTCACCTTTTCTCTCTGTCAACACTGGTGTCCCACAAGGATCAGTCCTTGGTCGTCTCCTCTTTAATGTCCTTACAAATTCTCTTTACACTGGCATACAACATGCTTCTCTCATACAGTATGCTGATAACTCAACATGTATGTGTACTTCCAACAACCATGCACACCTCAACCAAATTACACAAGAATCCCTCACTTCCACAGAAAATGGTTACAAAACTCCCAACTCCTGCTTAACCCAAAGAAAACCAAACTTTTACTTTTTAATCCCAAGTCTCTGTCTCATGAAAAACCCAACTTTAAATATACTATCTCAATAATGCCACTATAGAAGCAGTAATCAATACAAAACTATTAGGCACGACCATAGGTTCATAGGTAGGTACTAGGCTTTTGGTCCTAGGGCCTATATAAGCCTAGCCAAAAATGTACCCTGGCTTTCGCCACCCAAGAAAATTATTTGGATGACAACCTTAAATCTGATTTACACATACAAAATGCCATCAAAAAAACATGCCAAAAACTAGGCTTACTCTACAGAGCTAGACACTTCCTCAACTACACATGCAGATACACCTTTACAAATAGTTATCGTCTGCCTTCTTTTTTTACGGAGCCCCCACCTTCACTAATCTTCAAATCTCACTTACTCAAAAACTTGAACAATGTTACAATAAAATAAGCAGATTTGCATCAAATTCTCACTGCCGTACCCAGCATTGCAATGCATTGCAAACACTTAACTGGCTAGAACTACCCAAGTCCCTAAAATATATTTAGCAAATCACCACACATAAAATCATTCATTGCCCAGTCATCTGCCCAGCCTTAAACTCTATACCACGAAAACACTCCCCAAAAGGTCCCTGCAGTGAAATAACCAAGTTCAACTCACTGTTCATAAACTATCTAAATTAGCAGGGAATTTTCTCTGTATTCTCACTCCATAGCTAAAATATGGAACACTATGCCCACATCTATAAGGACAGACACACCTCTCTTATCCTTCACACACTCTCTTAAAAACTATCTAAAAATACATGGCTTAGTTCATATTGTACACCAGGTTAAATAGTTCCTTCATTTGTAACTGTAACAGCATTACCCTCCATCTTGCTATTGTATTTCATGCAATTAATAATTTCTTGCCTTTTTTTACCTACCTTACACTACTATTATCAATATACAGTCCCCTAAGTCTTATTTGTCCCTTTTGCTTCTTCCCTATCCATACCCCACACTTTTCTAATAAACACATATGTTTCTGTCCCCTACTTCCCCCTCCTGTAATTCCCCTCCTTTCTCAACCCTGTACTATAAAATATGTATACTAAGTACATTATAATAAACAAAAAATATTTAACTATCAAGCAAAATCATACTGATCTGAATCATATAATTGTAAAGACCACTTCTCTCATGTATATATATATATATATATATATATATATATATATATATATATATAGTTTCCTTAGTAATATCTAATGTCTGTAATTAATGTGCAAGTATGTTTCACCTAATATATGTAAAAAACAATGTGCTATCCATTATTGTATATTCCTTCTTGTATATGAAATTGTTCATTGTTGCGCTGCAATAAGTTAATGTAAGCTAAGGTAATATGCCAATTGTCTGTGAAGGTTTTCTCCCTGGGCCTCCGTGGAAAATGGGCACACACCCAGTTGGACTTTCCTGGTAAACAAATGTCAAATAAATTAGTAAATACATAACGTGCCTGCCTCCACCTTGCATAGTAATCACCTGCAGCAGGCTGCTTCACAGGCTCCTCATCAGACATCTCATCTGCTGCTGACTCCAGAATTACCTCCTCCTAAAGTTCTCTCCTTGCTGCAACTGTCTATCACCATGTTGTGTAATGTTGCACACACTGCAAAGAGTTTACTGCATGTTCCTTGGTCATACTGTAAGTCCACTGCTAGAGACATCTAGGCAGTAGGAGTAAACCTTTGGTGATCAAAACACACACTCAACAATAACTCTGGTCTGTGGCAGGTCAGTACTGTACACATTCTCTGCCATGGTTAGTAGATTTTTAATTGGAATCATAAGTCATTGGACCAGGGCATATCACCCCACACAAACCAGTGGCATATGTTGCATATGTGCCAAATGTAGGAGTTATAGGCACTGTCTGGATGGCTTCCTGATGCAGCGGTGTTCACTGTATGCATACTGATGTCTCTCCACGAACTCTCTGTTCTAATATGTAGGTGCACAGCCTACAACATGTTGTACACTTTAAATAATATACCCCCTACTGAGTGCCCCTGCACTATATAGCACATGAGCACTGTGCACTCTTCATACTTTCTAACTGAGCTTACAGGTATCATTAAGAATCTGTCATATCAGCCAATGTTGCTGAGAGATTAATATTGTTCCTTCATTGATTTGATTTTGAAGTACTTTGCTTGATATGTAAAGAAAGCCTTTTCCAAATAAAGGGATACATTGATTTTGGGAAATGGTATTATTAATGTGGCAGTACAGGCTTAGTTCTCTAGAGAGAGTGTTTGTTTCACCATTGGTTTTATTTAGGTGAAAGAATTCAAAGAGTGCAGGGTCATTGATAACATGGAAGACTAAGCAGCAGCCACTTCCTTCAGACTGGGGTTGGCTTAATGGTTAAGATGTTTACCTTACAGACACAAAGTACAGGGTTTGATTTACACATTTGAAGGGGCATTTGCTAGGCTTACAATTACCTGCAAGTGCAGCTTCCCTAGTGCTTACCTAGGAATATGAGACTGAGTAGAGCTACAGTACTTTTAGTCTGTCTGAGTAGCTAAGGGTACTAAGACCTCAGATTCCTTCAGTGAGGAAACATTAAGGTCTCTGGAATTATTTTAGATGCTTAGCAAAGCACATGCCAAATGGGGCATTATAGTCAATGATAACCCTAATAAGGGAGACATAAACTGGGAGTATAACTTTTTGTACCTTAAGGAGATACCACAAATGATAAGTTGTGCAAGACCGGGGGGTTTCTAACCATGACATTCACAGTGGTCACAAGAAAGTTTGTTTTCAGTACAAGTAGTCAAGTCCTGTTGACTGGGTCAAATGTGAGTGAAATGTTATCTCTATGCTATACAGTGGGAATGCTTGAATTACTGAAGCAAACAATGCTGCATTTCTTGGTAATGAGGATAAATCCAGGAATAACACACTATGAATTGTTTGGTCCAGTCCTTCCTAGAGAATTTGAGTATCAGAATGGAATTTGATAACTGCCCCTAACTTGCACTTAGGTTAGACAGAGTTCATTGATATCAGCTTTCATGTCAGAATAGTATATACCAAAGAGGAGGTGACTCATGCTAGAACCCCATGGGATACCACTGGTGATGTTTTTTTTCTGTATAGAGCAAATACCCTTGACCTTAACAATGTGTGTTCAATTAAATATACAATTAGCTATCCAGTGAACTATGAATAGGTAATGTTTTATTTTCCATTATTTTCCTTTTGTTGACTGGGATAGTCCACCTAGGCAAAAACCCCTTTTCAGAGGAGGCCCAAAAGAAAAGTTCCACATAGAAATTAAACAAAGCAATAAATACAAATAATATTGTACAAATAAAATGATCCCCACATACATTAAAACAAAGCAATAGACACTATTAAATAGCATACATGCCATATATGTTTACAAATGTACTAGACATAGAAATTTGTAACAATGTAAAGATAATTGACTTGAATAATTGCCTTAATTACTGGTGTAATTTTAATGGGGTGCAATATTTGTCAGCATGCACAGCAAGAGGTTCTCCGGTTCAATCCTTGGCTGGGGTGCCTTCTGTGCGGAGTCTGCATGTCCTCCCTGTGGTCGCATGGGTTTCCTCCGGGTGCTCTGGTTTCCTCCCACATCCTAAAGACATGCTGTAGGCAGACTGGACACTCTAAATTGGCCCTAGGTGTACGTGCATGTGTGTGCCTTCTGTGGAAGGTTGGGTGCCGGGCTGGCAACTCGACACCGTAAAACTCCACTGCCAATCATGAGCGGACAGGTGATCCACTGTGGCAACCCCTAACTGGGAAAAGCTGAAAGAAGAAGAAGGAAGGAGATGATCAACAGATCATGCTGCTTTACTAAGGATGGTCTGCACCTCTCCCCTCTAGGCTTTGAATATTAGCTAAAACATTGTCTTCCCCCATAGTGCCTTTTTTAGGCAATGCCAAACTGAAAGTATGTCCAACATAGCAAAAAATCTAAAGGTATTACTGCTCAATGCTAGGAGTCTAAACAAAAACCTCCACTCACTAGTAGCTCTCTTCACCCTAGAGAATGCTGACATCTGTGCTGTCACTGAGACATGTTTTAAAGCTGTGGAGAGCACACCAATACTGTAAGGTTATAATGCCTTCCACACATTTAGACCAGCTGCTTTGCAGGCAGGGACTAAAGGTGGAGGTGTCTCTACTTGCATCAAAAATAAATATACTTCAAGGCTGGTCAAACAGAACAATGTACCTGAGTTGCTCCATGTTCAAATCCTCATAGGAAAAATGCAATACAATTTCCTTGCAAGCTATAGACCGCCCCCTATGACCCAGGAAACCCATACCATGTATTTACATTTGTTAGCAACACTAACCATCCAACCCAATACCATATTCATGGGTGACTTTAATTAACTCACTATTAACTGGGAATCATATACGACACCAAACGTACATGCACAGAGATTCCTGGATTTTGTAAACACAAATTCCCCGGACAAGATAGTCAGTACACCAACCAGGGGTGCAACCACAATTGGTCTGGTCCTCATTAATATGGGAGAGTGCTGCACACCCCCTACTGTAATGTCTTCCCTGGTAAGGTCAGACCTCAAAATGTCCAGCAAAACCTGGAATATTCAATACACTAAGGCTAACCTCCTGCTATTAAGTGATAACCTGGCAAAATTTCAAGCCACCCAAAATCCTGAGAACACTGCTGCCTATGCAGAACTGTTCACAGAAACCTTGTACAAGCATATTAATAGCTGCATAGAGGCAGCTGTACCCACCAGGAAGTACAGAACTAACTCAAAAAACAAGCCACCCTGTGGAATCACAAAATCAATAGCCTGTATAACAGAATGAAAAAAATCATGGCAAAAATTAGGAGGTGCAGCACCCAGCAGGGTAAAAGCACTCTCATCAAACTAAACAAACAACTCAGAGGACAAATAAAGTCTACCAAATCCAAATTTGAAGTAAGTCTAGCCTCCCATGCAGAGGACAACCACAAAGCATTCTTTAACTATGTCTGCAACCTCAAAGGCAATACACACTTGTGTGCAGAGCTCATTGTAAATGGAGCCTCCTATAATTAGCCAGAAGATATAGCAAACCTCCTGGCTGATAAATTAATCTCCAAATTTACCCCTCTTTCCCCTTCAACCTTCCCTCAGGAAATACCGTCAAATATAACTCCCCCTACTATCACTAGGGAACAGGTCCTTAATGCTCTCTCTAAGACCAAGAACAGTGCATCAATGGGCCCAAACAATATCCCAGGATGCCTTCTAAATAGCATGAAACATGACCTATAAGGGCCTCTGGAATTACTATTTAACTGTAGCCTCCAAAAAGACTTTGTGCCTCATAAATGGAGAACAGTAACAGTCATCTCTCTGCACAAAGGTGGACCATCTATAGACCCTGGAAACTAAAGACCCAAAGTCTCATTAGTCCTATATGTAAAGCCATGGAAAGAAATATCATGGAAATGATAAAAAGACATATAATAAACCTCAAGACACTGGACTCAACCCAGTTTGGTTTCGTCAAGGGCAGATCATGCTTGGTCAACTTGGTGGACTTAATTGAGAAGGTAACCAAATCAATGAATGCAGGAAAAATAGTTCACACTGCCTACCTTGACCTGGCAAAGGCATTTGACACAATACCCCACTCGGCATCGTTGACAAGCTCAAGAGGTTAGGTATAAACTCATATATCACTCTGTGGATAGTCAACTGGCTCACAGAGAGGACCCAGGAAGTTAGACTTGGGGAGTCCACCTCTACAAAGAGTCCAGTTGTGATGACCCTCCACTGGACCAGTAATCAAGGAGCCTCAATACTCACCAGTGGCACCTGTTGGGAACGTTTACTGAGAGAATGACAAGTACACACACAGTATTTTCAGATGCAGCTCCCTGCATCAAATTCAATTTCCCTTAAGAGCACACAGAGACCCCAGTCAGTCTGGGGCTGGTTTCTCCCTCTTTCTCCAGATTCTCAATAGGACTCCCCATTGGCACAGCTATAGAGTTGAGATCTTGTCTGAGTGACCAAGCCAAGACCTCAAACACCCTCTCTGTCCAACCAGTGCTTTGTGTCCCTACCCAAGTAGCTCACACACACACACACACACACACACACACACACACACACACACACACACACACACACACCTGGGAAAGGCTGGCACAGGTTTGCTAGCTATGTACCCTTCTGCCCAGACTATAAGGTAGTTTTCACTGCCACCAGTCACACCTTATCAGCTACTTTAGGGTCCTTAACAAAGGGAGTCCAATTTTACTGTGTAATATTAATACAAATGGTAGTTTGACTAAGAGCAAGGCTATTAGGAGTGGCCCACACAGTGTCACCAAATAAATATCCAAGTATGCTTAAAACTTAAATATCTCTGTACAGATCAGCCACAATGAAAGGTTTAAATATATTTAATAATAAAAGAACAAGACAATACTAAATATATATTGACAGTGGCATCAGAGTTCAAAACCACAGGAAATATTTAAAATAACATTGCAGTATGGGCTCACATAAACAAAGAAAAACATCTAAACTAAACTTCACTATATTCCTGGCTGTATCTAAGAGAATTATACTGTTCCCCTAAAACTTACTTTATTAGAGCAGGCAGATATTGCAGTGAATGTTTTTTGTCAGGTCAAAGACCAAATACAGAATGCTCTGTCTCAGTAAGAGACTTCTCAAATGAATATCTAAAATATTACTGCTGGGATAGCTTGCAGAATGACATCATTTCTGGTCATCTGACTTCTAGTTCCCAGGCCAAAACACCTATTGCTAGAAGCTGGCAGCATTTAGCATCTACTGCAAAAATATATAGACAAGGACTTTTGCTCAAATCTTTGGCAGATACTGGAAGTCATAAAACAATTGCATTTCTTCATGCCTCAAAAGTAGCAATTAGTTCACTCCAAGGACAATACATAAAGCTTCCTAGTGCAGACTTTGTGTCTCTAGCTGCATTGAGAACTTGAGAGATAACCTCTTTATTGCGTAGCCTATAAAGTAATTTAATTTCAGATATTTTTCTAAAGTTTGCTGGACTGAGGTTAACCTTCCAGTTTCCTCTGTTAAGTATATACATTTAAACAGTTATAATAGTTTAGGCACATTTCTGTTCTCTTTCAGTAGGGCACACTGTGGTTACATTTCAAACACAGCACTCTACAGATACCTTTTCAGCACACACGTCTGTACAAGCAGTTTGATATACACGACATACAGTTCTAATACATTTGTAACACAAGCATCTTGTATAAATAATTTTGATTTTCACCAATGACATATAATTATTTACAAAATTCCAGCTAGCTGTGATGACAGTATCTCCTTTTGTTACACCACTCACAAGTGGAGTCCCTCAGGGTTCAGTCCTTGGACCACTCCTTTTTGGAATTTACTTCTATGAAGTCAAGGCCAATGTCAGTGGTCTCTGACTGACTAAAGTTGCAGATGATTACAAATTAGGAGCTGTCATTGAATCCCACACTAACACAAATGTTCTCCAGGAGGGGCTAACACAGATAAACAACTGGTGTCAGAGCCAGGGACTAAAACTAAATGCCAAGAAATGCATAATGGTATCCTTTGGGAAGTCATCCACCCCTGGTAACTATAATATTGACAACACACCACTTGGAGATGACCCAGTAGTCGCGGACTTAGGTACACACATAGATTGTAATCTAGCCTTTGACCATCATGTATCTACAGTAGTGCGAACATCATGCTGTGTTGCACAACTTATAAACAAAGGTATGGCATCTCAGTCCAAGGAAGCCATTGTTCTACTGTATTTGACATTCATTAGATCTATCATTGAGTACAATGCCCCCTTTGGTATGTAGCTAACCAGACACATCCAAAAATTGGAACATCCACAGAGGTTCCTCACTAAAAGAATGCAGCGTGTAAGTAAAATGTCCTGTGCAGAGTGTCTCAAGACCCTATCCCTCTAGTCTGTCTCCTACATGCTTTTGAGGGGAGATCTATGCCTGGCATACAGGGCATTGTCAGACCCCACTCTGATGGACCTCCTGCATATCCACAAAACAAACAGCACCAGAATTATCCATTCTAAAGACTTAAACCTTGCCTGTGATATAAATAGGATCTGCTGGACAGACAGGTACATATCCCAGAGACTACCCTGTCTATGGAACAGGCTCCTCATCCATGTGAAGCAAAGTTCTTCCCTAACCCAGTTTAGTTGCAATGTTGACAATTGGATGGGGAACAGGAAATCCATCCCTGGTTTGGCACCTATGTCTCTAATGGACACAGGTGACCTGCAAATGGTTCATCTCCCAGACCCCTGCTTATAAAAGTTTCATCTCCCAAACCCCTTCTTATACTTATCCAGGGTATTTGAACTTGTTAGAGATTTGAGATGCATGTCTAGGCTTAAAAAAGCCCTTATGGTCATTAGCCTAGTACACACCTATGAACTTATGAACCTATGTACATATATGAAGCATGTATATTTTTGTTAATAATTACAATAATTTAAGAATTAATTTATACTGTCATAGTGTTGATATTGGTAAGATTTTTAATATAAAAAGGTATGGTTTTGATGCTAGTTGGGAGAAAGGGAGTTAGCTATAAGTTCTGAGCTGGAGAGGTATTTCAGTTTGTTAGAACATTAGTACTGTGGTGTGTGGAATTGTTATGAACTTATCCAGGGATTAAGCAAGAGCATAGCCAGGGGTTACTCAAGTATTGTTTTGATTGAGTTTTGAAATAACTGTGATTGTGGATTTGTTTCAGTGGAAATGGCAAAGAATTCCAGAGTTTAGAGACATAGCAAGAGTAGAGTGAGTCAGATAGCATTTCACTCAAATCTGACCCAATAACTAGCATCTTGTATGAATCACTACCTATACTATCTATACTAATAATAAACTCTCCTATGATCACTGTAACTAACAACATTGATTTGGAAGAGTTTGCCAGTAATCTCTGTAGGTCTTGGCAAGGTCTGGGTAGGCAACATGGACTGTATACACTTTATTTATGACCTCTGTAACCCTTTCAAATAATGTAGCCCTTCTCCTGGCATTTCCAGCTCTACATCTCCAAGTGGCACAATGACATCCTACTATGCACTGTACATGCTGCCACACCTTTAAGTGCAGCTTCTTTCCTTGTGATAGTTAACATGTAAATGAAATGAACAGTCTGAACTACTGCTCAGTACACCATTCATTTCAGACTGAAGTGCACTGACTGTATACCCAACTGGCTTGCAGTATGGAATGCCTCTTTGAGTTTGTCTGCCCCATGTCTAAATCTCTCCTGATTGCAAGTATTCCATCAGTGTAATTCATGTTTGTACTCAATATCACCAGATTTGCTTTCTTAATCCCAGTTTCCTAGTTTTTTGAAGTAATTAGTCATTAGTTTTTTTTTTAATTTGTTAAAATATCGAGACATTAAACGTCAGCTTTTTCCTTCTTAAGACATAACTGTGCAGAACAGGCTTTGTCGTGTAAAAAGAGGTATGGCAAACTACCTGTTAAAACAGGCACAATGCATATACTTCCACTTCAGCAACATCAAATGTTTAATGAATATTTTGTTTTGAAGTTCTTTTTATTTCAGAATGGATTCCTGGTAGTTTTAATCTGCTTTTGAAGATTTATTTCCTGCCAGCACAAAAATGTCAGCATGGTAGTAAGTACAGGCAGTTTGATTATAGATTTGGAACTTGTGCTGTGCCTGATATGGAAAGCACAGACAGACAGTCAGGAGACTCTTAATTAGCAAAAATAATGCAAAGGTCTTCATTTCTACTTGGTCAGGAGCTGCAAAATAAACATAACAATATAAGTGATTTGAGCCAAAAATAATATAAAAGAATAAAGCTTTTTTCATGCTGCTGGAGACAGGACCATGATCACTTTGTTTCTCGTGTTTTATGTATTCTCTGCAATAAATGAGACTACTCTTCTCTGCTGAACTGCATTGTCTGGGGATTTTTTTGGTACCTTATCAGAATTAAATTCATAGCTTTCCCAACATTTTTTTTTCATATCTGACAGTTCAGTGTGATATCAATACAGCAATCTATTTTCTACACCCTGTCACTCTATAACCTGTATAGTCCTTTTCCTTCCAATATCCCCTAGGGCTTTTACTCTCAGTATTTTTCTTAAGCTGTCAAAATAAACCATGCTTATGTGCCTAAACTATATTATGTAAATACCTTCAAATGCTATACAGTTTACCTAAACATAACAAAAGAGAATACAGATAACATAAAGGTATTGCTGCTCATTGCTAGGATCCTTAACAAAAAAACTCTACTCCCTACAAACACTCCTTACATTAAATGACTTTGATATATACATTGCCATGGAGACCTGGTTCAAGATAAATGACAGCACTCAATCTGTGTAGGGTTTCAATGCCTTCCGCATGTTCATGCCCACTGCATTAGATGAAGGCACTAAAGGTGACAGTGTCTCCATATTCTTAAAAATAATTCACCTCCAGACATGTTAGACAAGATAATGACCTGGAACTTCTCAAAGTCCAGCTTACTTTTAACAAAACCTCTTACCATATCATACTTATAATACAGGACCCCTTCTATGCCCCTCTCTGCCCATTCCTCCTTCCTAACAAGTATGAATCCAAATGCATTAAGCCAAACATCATTCTTCTAGGCCTGGCTAAATTCAAATGTCCTTACCATGTTGCTAACTTCCCTGCTAATGCAGAATCCTTTACTACCAAATTCAGGCACATGTAAGTAGCTGCATAGATGCATCTGTCTCCCTCAGAAGTAAATACAATGGCAAATTTAAAAATAAATTTCAGTATAAACAGGCTCTACAATAAAAGAAAAACTCATTGCACACAAAAACAAATTTAAATTTTGAGATGCTAATAATACTCTTTCTAAACTTGATCAAAACAACCAAAGGCAGATATGAGGTGATACGAAAACACACAATGCTGAAGTCCAAGCACCTCTGGAGCAATGTTCAAATGTTGAAATGGAAGGAACCACAAGCTGAGAAGTATAAAAACACCAAGTATTTAATGATTCCAGTAACAAAAATACAGTTAGCGCTTTTGTTTGAACAAGTTTCAAACTTCATCAGACAAACTATTCTACATGCATTCACCTTAAATACCATAACATTTTCTTCTATTGGTTAAAAACAGTGTCAGTCATCATGATATACAGCTGAACATGAAACTGTTGCCTCATATAAACCAAAAACTGTCAACCCTACATTAAAAACAATTAAATACAACTAATATTCAGAAAGAGTATATATTTAAATATGTGTATGAATGCATAAATTAATATATAAAACTATGTATTGTTACCAGTTGTTAAACAACCTTATTTGTGTTGTTTTAAAACCTTTTTTCTTTCAAGTGCTTTTAGTTTCAATATGGCCGAGATAGAAGTGTGATCAGTGATGTCAGGCCAACTGTCTACTTGGAAGCGGAGTTGTCATTTTAACTCATTTATTTCTAACTGTAAACTCCAAGACTTCTTTTCATCAATAGTGACTTGATCAATTACTACAAAGGAAAATTTATGGTTCACATTATCAGAAATGTGTTTGGCCAATGCATTATTCAGATTGTTTTTCCTAATAGCGTAGTCATGCTCATAGATTCTTTGACTTAGCTTGCAGTCGGTCTTTCCTATATAGAAACCAGAGCATGAATTGCATGTGGCCAAATAAACCACTGTTCTGGAATTACAAGAATATTTCCCTTTTATCTGATGTCTAATGTTTCTAATAGTTATATTATCAGTTACTTTTACCATATGACACCATGAACAAGCTCTGCATCTAAAAGTTCCTTGTTTATTTACATGAGAGGAAACTTGTCTGTTCTTGAATAAATCCTTAAAATTATTACCTCTTCTATATACATTAGCTGGTTTAACCCCTAGGTGCTTCCTGATGTTAGCATCCTCTAACAAAATTGGCCAGTTTTTTTTTCAAAAATAGAAGTTAAAAACTTAGCGTCCTGGCTAAAAGTTATTGTTAAGGCTTTTTGAAAGTGTGGAGGCTGTTGTGTAGTGTCATTACATAGTTCAACCATGGAACTACATTCTGTAGTACTTAATGGGATCTATATTAGAACATCGAAGTTTCAAAACTTCGAATGTTCTAATATTGACCCCTATTCAGCAAAAGCTGAAAATATTGAAGCAACAGAAAACCGAATTTCTTCCTAGGGAAAGAATTTGGTTATCCATTTCTGTTGCTTCAGTATTTTCAGCGCTGTGGTGGAAAGTTACGGGTTGGGTTCAGGTAAGTGTGCGATTGAGTGCGGGTTAGGTTAGTTAGGGTTAGGGTGCTGGTTAGGTATGTGTGTGATTGTGTGGACATGTGGGTTAGGGTGGGTAAGATGAGTTAGGGTTAGGGTGCGGGTCAGGTAGGTGTGTGATTGTGTGGATGTGAGGGTTAGGGCGGGGTAGGTGAGTTAGGGTTAGGGCACAGGTGAGGTGAGTGTGCGATAGTGACGGACCTTAGGTTTAGGGTTAGGGTTAAGGTAAGTGGATAGTGGTGTGTGTATAGTTTAGTGTAGGGTTAGGTGTAAGATTTTAGGTGTATGTGTGTGGATTGCTTGTGTTGTGTGTATGTGTTTTGCAAAAAAATTTGCTGTTCTGTATGTTCGATGTTTTCAGCTTTCGCTGAATAGGGGTCGATATTAGAACATTCGAAGTTTTGAAACTTCATTGTTCTAATATAGACCCTACTTAATATTCCTGGATACCTGCCATTGGCTGATGTAAGTGGAATGGTTCTTAAAATAGGTTGAAAATAACCATTTAGTCTCTTAGTAATCACTTCCATACTTAATTCTTCCTTAGTAGGCTTACCCTAAACCCCCAAGTGCACAACCAACCATAAGTATTACTTGCAAGAAAAAGGAATAGCCATGGGCTCACCGTGTGGTGGAGCCTATGCAAACCTAGTTATGGCATACTGGGAAAGACAGTTTGTCTTCCAGTCAAGATTTAATAACTACATTAAACTATATCAAAGGTTTCAAGATGACATTTGTATTATTTGGAAAGGAACGCAGGCTGAGTTATTTGAATTTTTGTCATACATTAATGAAACTGCTAGTTTCTTATAGGTTCATAGGTTCATACTAGGCTATCTGCCCAAGGGCATTTATAAGCCTAGCCCATAGTTATTTGGCTTTCGCCACCCCTTTAGTTTGAATAAAACTATGCCTATTATTTTGCTGTGCCTCTGTCAAGCAGTGACACTAAAGTAATCCCTGGGGTATATCTGCGATCTCCCATCCATTGGTCAAGATTCCTCTTGAACAAGGCCAGCGAGGTGCTTTGCCTCACATGTACCGGGATTTTGTTCAACAGCATAGGGAGTCTCTGGGTGATGAATCTGAAAGTTTACATGGCAACTTGATTCAGTTAGCAAAGATTATATGGATGTGAATTTGATGAAAGATGATGAAGGTGGCAGATAGGTGCCTAAAATTCATAGAAAAGCTGCATATTCTAACACTTTTCTACATTACACAAGCTCACACCCATTTCATCAAAAAAAGTCTGTTATAAAAGGCCAATTGGTCACGGCCGCTCACATGGTTACAACACATGAAGAGTTTTTGAAAGAATGTCAGTTTCTACGTGGTATGTTCCTGAAAAGGGGTTACCCGGTAAAATTAGTGGAAGAACTAAGTATGGAAGTGATTACTAAGAGACTAAATGGTTATTTTCAACCTATTCTAAGCACCATTCCACTTACATCAGCCAATGGCGGGTATCAGGGAACATTAAGTACTATAGAATGCAGTATCATGGTTGAACTGTGTAATGACACTACACAACAACCTCCAGACTTTCAAAAAGCCTTAACCATAACTTTTAGCTAGGATGCTAAGTTTTTAACTTCTATTTTTGAAACAACTGGCCAATTGTTAGAGGATGCTAACATCAGGAAGCACCTAGGGGTTAAACCAGCTAATGTATATAGAAGAGGTAATAATTTTTAAGGATTTATTCAAGAACAGACAAGTTTCCTCTCATGTAAATAAACAAGGAACTTTCAGATGCGGAGCCTGTTCATGGTGTCATATGGTAAAAGTAACTGATAATATAACTATTAGAAACATTAGACATCAGATAAAAGGGAAATATTATTGTAATTCCAGAACAGTGGTTTATTTGGCCACGTGCAATTCATGCTCTGGTTTCTATATAGGAAAGACTGAGTGCAAGCTAAGTGAAAGAATCTATGAGCATGACTATGCTATTAGGAAAAACGACCTGAATAATGCATTGGCCAAACACATTTCTGATAATGTGAACCATAAATTTTCCTTTGTAGTAATTGATCAAGTCACTATTGATGAAAAGAAGCCTTGGGGTTTACAGTTAGAAATAAATGACTTAAAATGGCAAATCTGCTTCCAAGCAGACAGTTGGCCTGGCATCAATGATCGCAGTTCTATCTCGGCCATATTGAAACTAAAAGCACTTGAAAGAAAAAAGGTTTTAAAACAACAAAAATAAGGTAACAACTGGTAACAATACATAGTCTTATATATTAATGTATACATTCATACACATATTTAAATATATACTCTTTCTGAATATTAGTTGTATTAAATTGTTTTTAATGTAGCGTTGATAGTTTTTGGTTTATATGAGGCAACAGTTTCATGTTCAACTGTATATCATAATGATTGACACTGTTTTTAACCAATAGAAGTAAATGCTATGGTATTTAAGGTGAATGCATGTAGAATAGTTTGTCTGATGAAGTTTGAAACTTGTTCAAATGAAAACGCTAACCGTTTTTTTTTTGTTACTGGAATCATTAAATACTTGGTGTTTTTATACTGGCTTTTATACTTCTCAACTTGTGGTTCCTTCCATTTCAACATTTGAACATTGCTCCAGAGGTGCTTGGACTTCAGCCTTGTGTGTTTTCGTATCAGTTTGGTGATTTTGTGTCTTATCAGATATGAAGTGAAAATAGTCACCTAGGTGAAGGATAACTACAAAACCTTCTTTAATTTTGTTAGGAACCTCAGAAACAATGCCCAGTAATGTGCAGAGCTAGTAGTAAAAGATATCACATACTTGGACTCAGAGAACATAGCCAATCTGCTAGCAGGCAAATTTAGCTCAAACTTTACCCCCTATATTCTTAGATCACATACCTGTATCTTTACCCCACTTCAGATTTCCCAAGAACAAGTCCTTCAAGTGCTATCCAAGGCTAAGAACAATACTTCTATGGAGCCAGATAATATACTGGGCTGCCTACTGGTCAGTCTGAAATATGGCTTGTCAGACACCCTACAGAAGTTATTGAATGTCAGCCTCCAAAGAGGCTTTGTGTCAGATTAATTGAGGACAGCAACAGTCATTTCCTTGCACAAAGATGGGGCATCAATGGACTGCGGTAATTATAGACCCATAAGCCTGACCATCCTGATTTGTAAAGCTATGAAGAGGAATATTATGGAATTAATAAATAAAGACACATATAACCTACAAAACTCTCAGCCCATGCCTATTAATAGTAGTCAAGGGCCGATTCTGCTTACTTAAACAAGTTGACTTTGAGAAAATTACTGAAGCAATGGAGGGGGCAAATCAGGATGTATTGCATAGCTTAACCTTACAAAAACACTCAACATCATCCCACACTCAGGAATCGTAGGAAAATTCTCTCATCTAATTGCAAAGCCATATGTAAGTCATTGGATAGCAAACTGACTCACAAGTAAAACCAAGAAAATTAAGGTGGACAGCTCTACCTTCTCCAAAAGATGTATCACTAGCAGTGTATCCCAAGGTTCACTCCTTGGACCACTCCTCTTTGGCAGTTACTTCTTGGAGGTTAAAGCAAATGTTAAGGTTTTATGACTGACCAAGTTTGCAGATGACTGTAAACTTGCTGCTATTGGAGGACACCATTAGGGGTCGCCACAGCGGATCATCTGTTTCCATTTCTTCCTGTCCTCTGCATCATGCTCTTTCACACCAACCGCCTGCATGTCCTCTCTCACCACATCCATAAACCTAATCTTAGGCCTTCCTCTTACCTGGCAGCTCCATCCTTAGCATCCTTTTCCCAATATACCCAGCATCCCTCCTCAGCACATGTCCAAACCAACGCAATCTCGCCTCTCTTGCTTTGTCTCCAAACTGTCCAACCTGAGCTGACCCTCTAATATACTGATTCCTAATCCTGTCCATCCTAGTCACACCCAGTGCAAATCTTAACATCTTTAACTCTGCCACATCCAGCTCTGACTCCTGCCTTTTCGACAATGCTACCGTCTCCAACCCATATAACATAGCTGGGCTCACTACCCTATTGTAGACCTTCCCTTTCACTCTTATTGGTACCCGTCTGTCACAAATCACTCCTGACACTCTTCTCCACCCTTTCCACCCTGCCTGTAATCGCTTCTTCACCTCTCTTCCACACTCACTATTACTCTGAACTGTTGATTCCCAAGTACTTAAACTCATCCACCTTTACCAACTCTACTCCCTGCATCCTCACCATTCCTCTACCCTCCCTCTCATTTACACACATATATTCTGTTTTAGCCCTGCTGACAAGGGCGCCCGCAGGCAGGTGCAAGGGGGTGCACTTGCACCCCCCTGGAAATCGTCTGGCCGAGAAATTAATTTTACTTTAATTTAAAAAAAAAAAAAGTTTTTTTTTTTTTTTTTTCAAAGAAAGGGCATTCCTTTTTAAGAACGCCTTTGCATCCCAGTTTTACGCACCGGAACCATAGGGCGAGGAGGAGGGAAGCACCCTCCCACTTTTACAGCTGCAAGACCTGACTCAATGTGCCGCACGCTACGTAATTTAAATTACAAAAGTGCGCGGGAAAAAAACGATCGGATCGGTTCCTGGTAGTGGTAGCCACACTGTCAACTCCCACAGGTCGGTAAGTAAGCTCCATTTCATTTAATTTCTGTATGCAGTTGCAGACTGAGCTATGCTCCGTTTGCCGTTTCATTTCCTTATGCAGAGCTGTGCTCCGTTTGCCGTTTCATTTCCTTATGCAGAGCTGTGCTCCGTTTCATTTAAAGGATGTAAGCTTTCATTTCTAAAAGCAGGCACATTCTGGTGCCTGCCTTCCTACTGTGTTTTGATACTCTAAATAAGAATTCTATTACAGTACAAAATCATAAGCTCTGAATGACTTCCTGCCAACATTTGGCCAAATAAAGTCACCCTTTTCTGTCAATACAATTTGCTCAGATGTCCAAAGGAAAACTGGCAAAGGCTTAATAAGGAATAAACAGAAAAGTAAACTTCCATATGAATTAAGCAGGCTGTTTAATTTCATTATAAAGAGTTAGTTTTTGAATTTTAAATAACACAGCTGCCTGGTAAAACTTTCTTGATCAAAAGCTTAACCAGAAGGTTATAAATAACAACTATATGCCTGGAGGAGATAAATCATAACATACAATCCCTTCACTATTGTTGTGGTTATGCCATACTTTTTTTAATTAAATGTAGCAACCTGTTTTATTTTTACATCTCAACTGCACAAATACCAGGTATATCTAAATGCATATTAAGTATTCATAAGACTCAGATGCTGAGTAGAATTGTTGGGAGGGAATGGAATGCCATTTAGTAGTAAGTGTAGTTTTAAAGTGTTATTTTACATAATTTCTGTAATAAAATAACTAAAGCAGTTACCTTAGTTCATATACTTTATGGCATAATTGTATTTATTACTGCTTGGTGTAACTCATTCTAAGCCTTTTGGTTTAAACACTTGGGCTTCGGACCAGTTAGTTGTTTTGCACTGAGAGGGTTTGTGGTCTGCACTGTTGTGGCAGAACAGGTAGCTTACATCCTTCTAGGTTGAGAACTGCTGATTGAGGGCTCAGTGTCTGTTATTCTAAAAGTGTATTAATTCTGGTTTAAGCACTTGGGCTTTCAAGCCAGTTATTTTACATTAAGAGGGTTCGTGGTCTGCACTCTTGTGGGAGGAGAGGCTGGACTCTGCCCTTCTGAGCTGGGAATTTCTGGTTAAAGGCTTATAGTGCATGCATATCTGAACTGTTTCTTACTGAAGTTGGTGCGCCTTGTTTGCTGTGGCATAGACTGGATTCGGGCCTGCTGGATCTAGCTTTGTTTGTGTAACTTGAGCACTAATCCAGACATTCTCTAAAGTATTCAATGGTATTTATTACTGCTTGGTTGTAACTTGATTAAAGTGTAGCTATCATTCAAGTCTTTTGGATTAAGCACTTGGGCTTCAGACCAGTTTTACATTAGGAAGGTTTGTGGCAAGCACTGTGGTGGCAGGACAGGTAGCTTTCATCCTTCTAAGTTGGGAACTGCTGATTGAGAGCCCAGTGTCCAAGTGTATTAGTTCTGGTTTAGGCACTTGGGCTTCAGGCCAGTTATTTTACATTAAGAAGGTTCGTGGTCTGCACTCTTGTGGGAGAAGAGGCTGGACTCTGCCCTTCTGAGCTGGGAATTTTCTGGTTAAAGGTTTATAGTGCCTGAATATTTGAACTGTATCTTACTGAAATTGGTTCACCTTGTTTGCTCTAGCATAGACTAGATCCAGGCCTACTGAATCTAGCTTTGTTTATATGATTGTTGTTTGTTTGCTTGTTATTTCCTGGAAGCTAATTCCACCTAATACGCAACTTCTCAGCGCTTCTGTGGATCACTAGTGATATCTGCATTGCTTACTGTACTTATTTCCTTGTTTCACTTGAAAGAAAGTTACTGTTTGTCGTTTTGCATTTAGTTACTTGTAACACATTGCACTCAAGTTACCTGGCACTTGCTCACTAAAGCAATTATATAAGTCAGCACTAAAAATTAAAAGCACTACACCCTCACTCCCCACTGGCCCTTGTTTTCAATTAAGGATTTCCCAATATTATTCTAGCATGTCCAAAGGTCAGTTGTCAATCTCCTCTCCGGTCCAGCTGGTGAATCTGGGAATCTTGAGGCAATGTTATAACTGCCTCATGTACACAGACAACCCTCTCCTCCTCCCACATAACACAAATACTTGAGAGATGCAGCTATTTAGCCAAACTGGAGGCTGAGCTCTCTCAACTCAGGACTGGCAAGACCAGACAGGAGGAGAAGGCAACTACACACACCACAAAACCAGCCTCACATAATGCTACCACTCCACTGAATCAAACACATAAACACACAAAGACATACTGGAGGCTCTGAGTAAAAATTTACCTAAACAGCAGAGGCCTCCAAAGCAGACACCCAAACAACTGCTACCTCAAGACACCCCACAAGCAACACATAAACCACAAAAGCAGTGTGCAAAGCAGTCACAGCCCTTAAGGCCAAATACAACACCAAACATACTTGTCATAGGTGACTCCATAGTCAGACACACTGATGTCCCACTCACCAGGCTGAACAAGGAGAGGGTCACAGTAAGCTGCCTATCGGGCGCTAGAATCCGCCACATAACACAAGCACTCGGGTCACTCCACGGCAAGTACAAATATGACACAGTCATTGTCCATGCTGGTGTGAACGACCTGAGACGCACCTCCCTGGACTACATGAAAAGAGACATAGAGGAGCTCTCTGATTATGTAGCCCAGGCAGGTATGACCCTAACCCTGAGCAGTATCCTTCCTCAAACAAGAATGATGCCACAATATAGAGACAAGATGATCAGCTTTAACAATTGGCTTAATGTCTGGTGTCATTCAAAGGGGATCCAGTGTCTGTCTGCCTGGGATGACATGCTTGACAAGCCACGCTGCTTCGCAAGGGACGGCTTGCACCTGTCACCCCTGGGATTCCGGATATTGGCTAAGGCTCTTGCCACTCCCATAGTGCCTTTTTTAGGCAAGGCTCAAATTCTAAACCTGCCACCCTAGAAAACAAAAATGGGAAGAAATTGAGGGTAATGCTGCTCAATGCCAGAAGTCTAAATCTCAAAATGCACGACTCGAGGCCCTTCTCAGTATGGAGAACATCGATGTCTGTGCTGTAACTGAAACCTGGTTCAAGGCTCCTGAGAGCACCCGGCACTATTAGGTTTTACCTCATATCATGCGTTCCGCCCCAAAACCCGGACCACTCCACAAAAGGAGGGGTGTATCCATATTCATAAAGGATACTCACACCTCCAGGTTGGTGGCAACGCATGAAGCTCGGAAACCATCCAGGTGCAACTAACCATAGGCAAAACTGCTCTACAAATTGTAGCATGCTACAGGCCACCCTCTCAAACTCAGGAACCCCACACAGCCTTCCTGAAGACACTGGAGGGTATAAATGTATCTCCAAACACCATCATATTGGGTGACTTCAACTACCCGAATATAGACTGGGAACATTACTCAAGCCCTAACTTTCTAGCCCAACGGTTCCTGGAGTTCATAAATTCAAATGCCATGGAACAGCTAGTCACTGTTCCCACGAGAGGAGAAAATATACTAGATCTCATTGTCACAAACACGGGGACAAAATGCTCCACACCGGAAGTATATCCCTCATTGGTGAGATCTGATCATAAACTAATCTCACTGGAAATCCACATCCCGCCCCCCCCCCAAACAAAAAAGACCATAGTGAAGAACTTCTCTAAAGCAAACTTCACACTACTCAAGACTGGTGTGGTATCCTTCAAGGCCCCTGAGTCAGAGGAAACCACAACCCAAGCTGCGGAAGCCCTTACAAATGCCTTCTATGAACAACTCCAGGACTGCATGGATCAGGCAATCCCAAATAAAACCAAGACTCTTTCCACAAAGGGCAAACGTCCAGTCTGGTGGACCCCAGCCATTAACAAACTTTACAATAAGAGGAGAAAGCTATTACATGATAGAACAAAATCCATAAAAGGGAAGTCACCCCTGATCATTATTAGTAAAAAATACGAGCACTCATAAAATCAACTAAGGCCAATTTTGAGAGAAAAATTGCCATGGATTCAAAGGACAATCATAAGGCCTTTTTCAGCTATGTTAGGAACCTGGGTGGAAACTCACAGATATGCTCAGAATTAGTCCAAAATGATACAAAAATCACTGAACCCACAGACATTGCCAACATACTGGCAGACAGGTTCAGTGCAAACTTCACCCCCTCTCCCCTAAAGGAGAGATAACTATCCCAGCCGAGTGTAGCCTCCCGGACATCTCAAATGCGCAGGTGAAAGCTGCTCTCTCTAAAGCTAAAACACAGCATCAATGGGACCGGATGGTGTCCCCGGCTGTGTGCTACACGAGCTAAATGAGGAATTAAACCCGCACATAAGGCAGCTGTTTAATCTCAGCCTTACCACAGGATACGTGCCCAAGGAGTGGCGTGACGGCAACTGTGGTCCCACTCCACAAAGGTGGCCTCTACGGACCCTGGTAATTACCGCCCATAAGCTTAACAAGTCTAGTCTGCAAAGCTATGG
Source organism: Protopterus annectens (assembly GCF_019279795.1). Classification (NCBI taxonomy): domain Eukaryota; kingdom Metazoa; phylum Chordata; order Ceratodontiformes; family Protopteridae; genus Protopterus; species Protopterus annectens. The sequence continues at coordinate 165,449,007 of NC_056739.1, forward strand.
AGAGGATCATAATGGAGCTCATAAACAAAGATATAGGGGACTTGCAGACATTGGACCCGACCCAGTTTGGCTTTGTCAAGGGAAGATCATGCCTTTTGAACTTGGTCGACTTCTTGAAATAGTCACCAAGGCCATTGATGAGGGAAAGGCAGTCCATACAGCCTACCTTGACCTTGCAAAGGCTTTCGACACAATACCCCACTCGGGTATTGTAGAAAAACTTACCAGCTTAAATGTAAACCCATATGTCACAAGATGGGTTGCAAACTGGCTTAAGGACAGAACCCACAGGGTTAGAGTTGCTGGCGCTGTGTCAGACTCCAAGCCGGTCACAAGTGGTGTCCCACAGGGCTCGGTCCTTGGCCCCTATTGTTTGGCATCTACTTCTCAGAAGTACAGGCCAACATGGGAGGACTTTGGCTGACAAAGTTTGCAGATGACTGCAAACTGGGCGCCATAGTGGAAAGTGCATCGGACACGGATATCCTTCAGAAGGGACTCACGGAAACAGATAGCTGGTGCTAGAGCCATGGCCTGAAGTTAAACGCCAAAAATGTATAGTCATACCCTTCGGGAAAAACAAGGTAACCCCAAGCTACCATATAGGTGGCAATCCACTAAGCACAGAAGAGGTTATCAGGGACCTGGGGACCCAGGTTGACAGTGGCCTTTCTTTGACACTCACATTGCTAAAGTGGTTGGAAAGACCTTCTACATTGCCCACCTGATCATGAAGGGATTCACATCCAGATCTAGTGAGGTCATTGTTCCCTGTACTCTTCACTTATCAGACCAATGATCGAGTACAATGCCCCATTCGGGATGTATCTCACCCGACATCTGCAGCAATTGGAGAGACCCCAAAAGTTCCTCACCAAAAGGATAAAGGGACTCCAAAATCTGTCATATGCTGCCAGATTGAAGAAACTCCAGCTCTATTCAGTCGCATACCGCCTGCTCAGAGGTGACATGTGCCTGACATACAAGGCCATGTCCAACCCAGAATTAATGGACATGCTCCACCTCAAAAAATCCAAATCCACCAAAACCACTAGAGCAAGCGACTTAAACCTTAGCACGGATATAAATAGGACGTGCTGGAGGGATAGATTTATCACTCAGAGACTCCCTATGCTGTGGAATAAAATCCCGGTCCATGTGAGGCAGAGCACCTCGCTGACTCTGTTCAAGAGAAATCTAGACCTGTGGATGGGAGATCGTAGGTTTACCCGGGAATCATCTCTGGGTCACTGCTGGACAGAGGCATAACAAACTAATGGGCACAGTATTTTTTCATATAAGGGGTGGCGTAAGCCACAATAATTTGGGCTAGGCTTATAAATGCCTTGGGGCAGATAGCCTAGTATGAACCTATGAACCTATAACTATCTGGCAAGCACAGGGCATTAATAATATGCTAATTTACTCAGTTGTAGTAATAAAATAAAATATATTTGTTATCAGAACTGTGTTGTCAGAGAACTTCCTAATTTGATTATTTTAAAAAAAATATGGTGGTCACAAATGTGTTTGCAATTGAAATAATCCCTAGTCTACAAAAGCATACCTTTATATTAGCCAGTCAGTATGACTTCACAGTTTCAGACACACCAGCAGGGAAGTCTGTTCTGTCTGTTTCAAAGTGTATGCCAAAAGTACAGAAATTGATGAAATATGACAGATTATAGCAGAGAAAATAAATGTATTCAGAGTCAGTTTAAGAATAATTACTGAAACCTACACACACTACAAAAGAGCAGTCTTCCAATATCAAGTAGGTTGTAATAGAGATTAGTGTAATGTATTTGCAAGTAATAGAATATCTGTTGCACTGCAACAATTATGTTTCTCATTTCTCTTATATTAAGTGGACAAAGCTGTTTGTGATCTTTTGCATGTATTGTGAAATGGGTTTGCAAACCTTTGAATTTGCTGTGAAAGGCTGAGTTAGCACATTTTTCTGTGAGTATTAATTGTAGCATTTGTAATATGACAATACAGCTTTATAAATCACTATGCCTAAAATGAGATGTTTCATAAGACTGTCGGTTCTATTCCCACACAAGGTGCTTAGCTTCATTTAGTCTGGCAGTTAGCGAGGAGATTAAAGCTAAGAGCTGGTGATAAACTGCTTCCTGTACTCTGTGGTTTGATTCCTCAGCCTCTGATAAAGTTAATTTTATCAGATTCTAGCAATGTTCTTGGTTCATGACAGAAATATTTATAATCTGTTCCTATTTATTTTAGGCTTTGTCCAGATTTCTTGCACTAAGAGGTTGAGGTGTGTGTGTGAGAGAGAGAGAGTGAAATGCCCTAGTTAGAGTTAGCAGGTGGATTTTATTTTCAAGTGCATTTTCAAGGAATTGTGAGTTTTAAGGGAAGAGAAATTTACTGCTCCTCATGCTAAGCCTACTTAAAATGTGCAACTGTTTTGTTTAGAAAATGTGCATTTTCAAGGAATTGTGAGTTTTAAGGAAGAGAAATTTACTGCTCCTCATGCTAAGCCTACTTAAAATGTGCAACTGTTTTGTTTAGAAAATGTGCATTTTCAAGGAATTGTGAGTTTTAAGGGAGGAGAAATTTACTGCTCCTCATGCTAAGCCTACTTAAAATGTGCAACTGTTTTGTTTAGAAAATGTGCATTTTCAAGGAATTGTGAGTTTTAAGGGAAGAGAAATTTACTGCTCCTCATGCTAAGCCTACTTAAAATGTGCAACTGTTTTGTTTAGAAAATGGTATCACTATTGTAGTATGGAATTTTTAAAGCAGCACAGCAGGTAGCATACTTGCATCTTGATACAGAAGGTTATAGGTTCTACTCCCACAACATGTAGATGTGTATTTTAAGGAGGTGGAGTGCTATAGTCCTGAGTGTGTCCTCCTTTGGATGAGATGCTAATAACTATGAACCTGTTTTTCAGCTTGCCACCTATTCCCTATTGCAATATACCAGCTTACCATTTTTAATATAATGTAGGCAATTTATTCTTCAAGGGCGGCAGGCATTGAATTTGTAGATTAAACACTGAAATATAAAGTTGTTTTCTAGCAACAACCTCTTCACTGGTTTCAGATCTCTTTAATGTGGAATTATTCAGATGACTTTTACTTCTGCAAAGATTCTGCATATTAATTGATATTGGTGGATTGTATGACAGAAGTTTGAGTAGAGTGGCCCTTTATGGTTGAAATGTTCTGAATTGGGCAGGTTATCATTATTGGTTCATATGATTTGTTTCATTGTTTAAAGGAAAAATGTTCAGAACTATAAATTTAAAACACGCTTCAACTAGTGGTGCTGTACTATATACAAGGGATATAATTCAATTATTATATAGTATAATTAATACAGTCAGGAAGGTGAATCAAATAACTTTTCCATGGTTCTAAAAATGTGTGCAAGGAGCCTATGATTTGAAAAACAGTCCAAAGGCAAACTTACCCTGCCACTGGCCAGATGCATTTTCTTTGAATGTGGGTTCCAATGTTTCAGTGAATGTGGGTTTCAAAGGTAGAGAAGTTTTAATGCTAAGTCTGTTTTCATTGTAGGACTATTGCTTTGTTTAGGTTTAGTAAATGTCTATCAGTGTTTGTGCTATAAAAGTTGTAAATGAAATCCAAATATCTGTAATCATTGTAGAAGTAAAGCATAAAACAGTATGCACACTGAGAGATTTGAACAGTGTCTATGACAAATGGGGAGAAATAGCCAAGCAATGGGACACTGGAATGGCTCCGTGGGTGGGTGGGGCTGAGTGGGTGGGGCAACAGAGGGGGTGGGGCTGCATGGGCGGGGCTTGGGTTTGCACCCCCCTGCAAAAAATCCTGCGGGCTCCCTTGCCTGCTGACCTTCATTCCTCTCCTCTCTAAAGCATATCTCCACCTGTCCAGGGTCTCCTCAACCTGGCCCCTACTCTCACTACATATCACAATGTCATCTGCAAACATCATAGTCCGCGGGGCCTCCTGTCTAATCTCATCTGTCAACCTGTCTATCACCACTGCAAATAAGAAAGGGCTCACTTAAACACTTTACAAAGCATTATTTTTAAAGTTATGTATACATAACATTACATTCAGGTTTAAGACACATTGAGCAGCAGTTATACAAGTTAAACATCTTATAATTAACTGTATGAAGTGTTGTATTCGGAGGTCTATTTTTTAAAAAAATGAGTAAATGTTTCTTATTTGCTAACCCTCTTTAGGATTATAAATAGTAGTGACGCGTATTTAATGTATACAGGTATGAAAACTACAATTGTTTCACTTTCGGGCAGCGTAACTCCAGTCCGCTAATGATATAGTGTATAATTTCCACTAGTCTACTTAAGAAACACAAATTAAACGACGCAAGCATAGCATCCAAATTTTATACAGGCTGCCCCTAAACCGTGACATATAGTTACGTATGTAAACTTTGAAGTAGGCGGTTGTTACTTACAACCACGCCTATGCTCTTTGTGTTTTTCTTGTGGTTGGTCATCATCTCCCACGTGACAAGTTTTCTATTAAATTCTTTGTTCCTGTCTGTTCAATCCGCCATTTCGAGGTTTCACCAATATTAGTGTCAACGTTTAGTAAGGCAGGGACCGTCGGGATAGCTACTGCATTGTATGCGAACACCGAGTAAAATAGCAGCGGTTAATTGTACTATCTGAATCTCGTCATAGTCCGGTGAGAATGATTACGTAGTTAAGCATTTTTTGAAAAATGGAAGATGAATACTGATTTTTTTGGGAGAATCATGAAGTGTGATACTTGGGCCGCCATTTTGTGCAGTCAGCGTGAATGTGGAGTGTGGGGATGTGGAAAAAAAAAAAGAAACAAAAAAAGCGGGGTTATTACTAGTCATGCATGGTTGGAGTCGTCTCTTGAGTGTTGCTTAGTACGAATGTTTATAATACAGTACTGTATGGAATGTATTGTAGAAGACTCGATCCATGTGTATTTTTGTTTCGGCTTTGAATGCCGTTTACTGTATATGGGGTAGTCTGCGAGATAATGTCAGTGATGGGAGATGGTAAAAATTGTGTTTAGGTTGCAGTCAGTTTGCAGACGAGGCAAGCCAGTTTAGGCCTCGTGTGGGTAAGCATCCATGTGGGTTTCAGATTGCAGCGAGTTTTCTGAACGGCCCAGGTTCAATGAGTTGGCTTTGTGCAAGAGTTTGATTCAGTAACTCGTCAGTATAAATAGTTAGCTTTTGAGCATGCGTTTTATTACTAAGTGGCGGCATGTACTAAGGGCCTACTATGGATTGGAAAGTAGGCCGATTTTTTTCCCCCTGTGTCTTACCAGCACCATTGAACCTACCGTGTAGGTGTGACTTGTATAAACGACGGGAAACCTGGTGTACCACTTTACGCAGCAGCGATAACCACGTTAATAGTTTGTAGAATATTTGTCGTTCCCGCTTCGTTAATTAACGTTGTTTGATACGCATGTTCAATGACTTCAAAATGAAGGCCCGGGAAACGTCCTATCCCACTACAGTCAAATAGTTAAGTACGCAAGTACTAGTGGATGAGATGCATACAAAGTCTTATGTCGGCATAATCTCTCTACTGGTGGTATTTATTTTTTCTGTAAGGTGTAAGACTCTTTGTATTGTCCGTTAGCTTAGTTGCAGCGTTATGTACAACTGGAATCGCAAGTGTGTGTCTGGGGGGGGGGGCTTCGTGTATTTAATGGCGGATGTGTATAGCTCTAGTCCCCTAATATAATTATTTTTGTATTTTAAATGTGCGGAAGTTTTTCTGATGCCCACAATTTTATTTGGGTGGGCGTGTACATTTATTAATTATAGGGCATGGGCAGCTGTTGCATAGTAATACTTGTAATGTCCGCTTTATAATGTTACGGCAATAGTTGTACCAATGCGCATTTTCCCTGGCAATCTAAACTTTTTTTTTTTAACTGTTCTAACGTTTTAAATTACGATCACTTGTCTTCTGTTACTTTCCTGCGGACGTCTAAAATTGTTCTTTAAAACAGTGTTGCGCTGATTCCTAAATTTACATCAAGTTTAAATAACACAAACGAGATTTAAGAAATCTTTATAGTTAGTCGCGGATTTTCTTGTGACGTTTTATATTGATTCTCGAAATTCACAGCTTTAACAATATTAAACGTTATTAAAACGAATATGTAGACTTTATTTGTAATGTGTCCGTAATTGAGAGTACTGGACTCTATAGCTGTTTTGCAGGACGTACCTTATTTTTGATTTGCCCTTGTATGTATTTTATTTTTGAGATTGTCAGTTGTCCAGTCAAAAAATGCCTGCTGCAAAGCACGTTCTGTTTCGTATGATGCTTTTTCCTGGTAAGGATTAGCTAGTAATTATCCCGGATGTAGGCGTATTGGTGAAAAACCTGTTGGGGAGGTTGAAACCTCACTCTTTAATATTGGTACTTTACTGCCGTAAGTTAATTTGGCGTCTGCATTCGTCGCATCTTGCGGACAGTGCACGTTATTCTTAATTATCACCCGAAGTTTGTGCATTCCCGTGCTTTACGTGCAGTAAGGGCCGTTGATTCATTTACTGACGCACTCTAGGTATACCGCAAGTCTTTGTCGGTTGTTGCTTTTGTCATATAGGTAATTTTATATGTTTTGTCTATGATGTAGCCATCTACATATTTACATTTAAAGAGAATATTCGAGGTTTACTGGGATAATGGGTACGTTTGTATCGGTTACTTGAGTGAATTATAGAAAATTGAAACTCATAATGTTCCGTATTACAAACTTAAATGTCAGTGAAATAGGGCCACGCACGTCCAAATAGGCGCCTGCTGCCTCTTGTCTATACGCAGTTAACATGCCTTGTTCTTTTTGCGGGGGTGGGAGGGCGTAAGCCCACCCGTGACCCTTGTTTAAGTTGATAAACCAGTTTGAAAAGTCTGGCCAATCAAATAATGACAAGTTTTTTTCAGACTTATTCAAAATAGTATTTCATTTAACTATTTTAGTGGCGAGTATTATTACTTACGTCGCCCATGTGAGCGCATTTAGGCTGTGGTAACTGCCCGAGGGGCACTGACCAGTGACTTGTAGCCCCTCTTCGCAGTGACACGTAGCCCCTTTCTTTGCAGTGACTTGTAAACCAAAATATTGTTGATACTAGGGCATAAAGCGAGTCGCAGGAATGGAAAAGGCGAAGTAGAATATTAGCATTGCCAAGCAAAGTGCAGTACAAGATTACATTTGTCACCATTCAAGTGGCTTAAAGTGAGAGAGCCTAACCATGTCCCAGCCGACCTAGGTTTGGTGATAGTGCAGTGTACTGGCTCATCTTCAGTTCTGTGCAGGAGTGGGTGTGGCTCCGGTGATTGGCGTGAAAAGTTGCATATGAAATGAGGCATGATTTGATGTGCTTCATATTGGGCAGTGACATCATGCATGCAATTAACGTGGTGCAGTTAACTCTTCCAATGTAAATTTAAAGCTACAATTTCATGTAGCTGGGTTCATTTAGCGGTTTTGGTGACAAGAGTGGCAGGAAAGGATGTTACCATCCTGGGGGTGGATATCCATGGACACCTGCGGTGAGGTGACTATGGCTGGGGAGCGTCCCAGAAATTGGTGCCCCTACAAAAGTTGGAGATGATGCTGATCTGCTGTAGAGTTGAGGTGAATTGTTGGATCTCTGTTGCATGGTCTTCCTCCCAGGGTAAAGAAAAGGGAGCTGCAGTGGTGAGGGTGATTGAAAATGGCCATAAAAATACCCCCCCCCCCCCAAACAGGGAGACCCCACATGTTTTGTTCTGTGAACACTCCCTCCCATTACACCAAATTAAGCCCAGGGGAGTGGATCACTAGCTAGTAGACCGTTGTGAGCAGGTACTTAGCCTTGTGTGTTCCCTCCTCCTCCATACCATCATTGCACTGGCCATCTATGACTTGCTGCATGTGTGTGAAGTTTTTGTCTTGCATTAGTCATATGTAAGCTATGTAATAGCACATAAAGTTATATATCTGCTAATGGGAAAGCTCTGCATCCCATCCATCCCAGTTCCTTTGTCAAAGGAAGGTCATGTTAATTGAATCTGGTGGGCTTGGAAAAGGTCAGTAAGGCAGTGGATTAGGGGAAGTTTTGTTTTTTGCCTACCTAGGTCTGGCTAAGCATTTGTTACACCCCACTTGGTTGGTGTTAAACTTACAGAACCCTGGAACGTTTATTTATACCTTTTATAATACGTTGGGTAGCAAACTTGTTCACTGATGGGACCCAGATGGTTAGAATTGGTGTTAGGCCCACTCATTTTGGGCGGCTACTTCAGATTGTTAGGCCTCTAGCTAACGAAGTTTCAGATGATTGCAAACTGGGAGCAGTCATGGAATCCCCCAAAATGAGAACACCCTTTCAGGAATGTCTTTTATACAAGTGTATAAAACACTCCTAAAAGTTGATTTTTATTAGCCAGGGATCTGGACTGGGCGTAGATAACTTGGCTTTTGATCATGTCCAGTGTAGTAAGAAAATCCTTGTCTACTCAACTTCCAAACTGGTATGGCTTCCATGTCTAGAGGTCATCGTGCCACTACTCTGCCTTCATCACACCCATCAGAGTATAATAATGCTTTCAGTGTTTGCCTGACCAGACAAAGTAGCACATGTTGGAGATGCAGATAACATTTTTCCTTTCTTTGGAATAGGCTCCACAGCAATTTAAAGTAGATCTCCATCCCTATTTAAGTGTAGCTTGGACCAATTGATGGGTAATGGGAAATAGCACCTACTGGGGGGGGGGGGGCTGTTTTTGGTGGTTAGATGCAGTCAGAAAATCGTCCCTGTACAAATCAAATTGTGGGCCACGTTTGGGTTGCATTGCTAGGCTTATAAGGGGCCCTGGTGGTGGTTAGCCTAGTATACATCTATGAGCCTATAGCACTCGAGCAAAGCAACACCCAGTCCTGTGCACGTAATTTAAGCACATGTACACAAAGTGCTTAAATTATCACTGTGTACACACTTTTGAATTGGATGTGTGTAGTTGCAGCAGTATGTGATGGGGTGGAATGCAGCAGTATGTGATGGGGTGGAATGGCCATCGCTGTGCATTTCTCCACCAAAGTAATTACTTTTGTAATCAGATTACATCAGCTATACTCTTCTAATATTGAGTATTGTTTGGTCATTCTCTTGCATGCCTGGTAATGTGATGCAAGTTTGACCTAAAGTTGCTGCAGTACATTTGGGGGTGGGTTTTCAATACAAGTGTTAATAGTTACAGGATTATTTCTAGTTTTCATTCACTTGCATTCTGAATCTGAAGAGCATGTTTGTAATGGTGATGGCTATTATGATACAAATTGTAATGAATAATTTAAAATATTTCTTTGCGTCACCCGTTTCTGTAGGTATTGCTGATGCATTGGCAAATGTCCCTGAATAGTAAGATGATCCCCATTTGATTTTTATCGGCTGTCCTTTTCTCAGTCAGGGCACCTCATTAATAATTGTTAATGACTATGGTGCACAGTCTTGTAACCTGTTTTGAGTAGCAGAGAAGAAAGTTTTATATATATATATATATATATATATATATATATATATATATATATATATTTAATCGCCTTCCTACGTTGCTGAAGCGGCATAACTGCCAGTAGTCACTCTCAGGCTAAGAGCAGTATTGCTGTTGCACATGGGATAGTTTACCTGATGGTAGAAGAAATACATATTTAAACTACTGCAGCCCGTTCAGTACAGTTTGGGAAGGTTTCCAGTGTTAATTTCTCTGTGCAGGACTAGAAATTGGGTTAAACTACTTTAAATACAGGAAGTAGTACTGGTTAGGAGACTTCATTTGGCATATAGCTGCCACTGCAGTGCAGAAAACGGCAGTGATAATCCCTAGGTGAATTTCATTGATAAACTCTCACCATCTGCAAGAACGTGTGGCAGGATGATAATTTAACTGATCGGGTTTTGTGCAGTCATAACCACAGTGGCGAACTGTATTTTATATGCAGGCATTAAACACTGGTCATAGTTTCTATGAAGTTAGTCTACTGCAATCCTTTACAAGTTTTGTGCATGCCTAGTTGCACGTTTTTGTAGTCAGCTGATGTGGTTTCTAAATGCTGGTTTGTAAGCGAGAGTGCCACTTTTCTGTATGGTATGTTAATGCCTAGCACATTGCTTTATGTTTTGCAAAAAAAAATGTTGACTGTAGTCAAACTGTGTTCAACATACCACTTCACGGCACTGTCAGAGGTTGCCTCTGTGGTCTAAACTACATGTGACATCTTGACAGGCTTTTTGTAATCCAACATAGTGCCAGAAGAGTGCAGTCTTCTAATGCTTGGTAACTGCACCTTTTTTATGGCATTCTGTGTCTTGAGTTAGCATACTGCTCACTTCAGTAAGTTGGGTTGCAGTTAGTGTTGACACTACGTGGGAGTGTTACTGCTGTATAATGGCTTTAGGCTGGTTCTTCTGGATGTGAGCAGAGATCGAAATCGAATGACTGTAGTATTGTAGCCAAAAATGCATATGTAAATACCATGGATGGGCATGTTATGTCTGAATTGGAGAATTCATATCAAGTTTAAAATTTACAAAAGGCTTTAAATGAAATGCTCTGTGAACATTAAAGGAGCTGCACCCACACGTGTTTGTTCCCTACATTTTAGCACCAATTTTTGGACCCTTTTTGTACTTTTTCATTAAACCCCATACCACATCTTCGAGTGTTGTAATGTTAACTTGTATAATCGCAAACTGTATGTATTTTCACACTACAGGTGTCGTGACTTGATCATATAAATCATGCTGCCCTTTCATCTTTATAAAAGTGCTACAAAATGTATAAAACATCTGAAAATGTGAGCCCAAGGCCGTCAGTTGGCAACTTTGAGCACAGCTGCGGTTTATCATAAGCATGTGGCTTCACAGAAACGCTAAAAACTTAAACAAGGCAACTGACAAATCGGATCAACTAATTTCTGTACACCAGGTAATGTTCAGTAAATTATTCTTGCTCTTTTTCTCTTTAAAAGAGATGGCCTCCTGCTCCATTAAAATGCTAAGCTATTACCTGTAGCATCCTGCCAGAGGTGGTACTTCTCTGTGCCCTTCTTTTCGTTTTTTTTGTTTTTTGGCAGTATTAACTCAGATTAGATTCACTTAAGAGTTTTGAGGAAGCTGATCTTTTCTTGCTGATCATTCCAGCAGTTCTCAAGTACTTCCCGTAACAGGCACTGGCGGAGTTGTACTAACACTGCATGACAGGGAAGTGGGTGCATTCTCAATGCTTTGTCAACGTAGTGGTTTTAAAAAGCCTGGCTTGATTGTCAGTCATCAGTCTTGAATCCTGCCTACAAGTGAAGAGCAGCCTCGTAGTCGTTGCATCTTCTGCTTTTCTATTCTAGGGTTAAGTTTCACTTTCCATTCTCCAACGTAATCCGCAGTTTATTCGTAAATCTGTTTATTTTGACTATCCAGTGCTTCTGGTATGCTTACACATGAGTCCTACGTCATACCACTCAACCTCTTACTGCATGAAATTTGGACAAAGCCCAACAAAATGGACAAACATTTGTCAGTCCTGCATCAATGAGTAAATACTGGCAAAACACGGTAGCCGAAGATGTGGGTAGGGGTTTAATGGAAAAGTACCTTTTTTTGTATATTCCTAAATGTGTAACTCCAGAGTTTTCCCACATGGGGTCCATTTTGATTTTTAGTGTACCGCTGCTCTAGGTGTGCCACATTGCAGTGTCTGGCTTTAAAATATTGTATTGTGGTGCCTAAGCTTTTAGTATATTGACTTTAGATATGTCTGGCTTAATTACTATTTCTTGCTTTTCAGTGACTACTTGAGGCAAACTGGGATAATCACACACAACAGTATTTAAGTCTTGTGTGCTAGTTTTCACGTTTCAGCAGTCTAAAAGTTAACTGCGTGGAATTTGCATATCTTGGCTATTCATTATGCAGCTAATTTTCTTGCGTTTCTGGTTGTAATGCAACTGTTGCAAGCTTTTTCTTTCTGCTGAAAGACCTTTGTTTTTAAACGGAGGACAGAGCAACATTTGGTATTGCTGGCTTCTGTTGCCATTTGTTTGTTCCCAGTCTTTTCATTTTGCCCTTTAGGTTAGTGCATGTTTTGTTTTAAATGCTCTTTGGTTGTCGTCATTGGTCTGTAGAATAATAGGCAAGTGGACAGTGAAGTTAGTGGTGGCCCTTATAGCTCCCCCCTTGGCTGACTGTCATCAGGGGTGTAAAGGACTTTTGACTAAAGCAATGCCTGGAGTTTTTCTGCAGTTTGCACACTAGCATCACTTTCTTTTCCAATAGTTCTGTTTTATTTGGCATTTGACATTTTGTATTAAACTTATCCATGCTTTTTAGATTGCATTCTCCCTTGTGTCTTCAGCCTTTGGGTTCCTCTTCCTCTTCTGGCTCAAGGGTCTCTGTCTAGGTTCTTAATTCTCTTCTCTTTCAGTCGAGTGTTCTGCAGCTCCTTGGCCCCTTTTGCTGTTCTTTTTCTTGTAAGGTGCAACTGTCACCTCCGTTGCCGCTTCAGCTTAAGACTTCAAGGGAGCTTTCCAACTTGAAAGTTCATCAGCAACAGGTTTAGATTTCCTCCTTTCACCATAGGGTCAGGATTTTCTCGCCTCTCCTGGGTTTCTAAGTGGGCTCTTTTGCATTTTGGGATGAACATGTTAACTCTGGGAATGCTGTGCTCTTCACCAAAATCATCTTTTCTGAGTTGGTAATTACCAGGAGACCAATCCTCCCAATGTTCATAGTTTTGGGATGTACAGACTCTCTAAGATGCTTAAATCGGACATGGTGTGGTACCAGTCTACAGCACGAAGGGACATCTGCATTATTTTTGTTGAATTCTGGGGTGGGTGGGGGCATGTTTGAGCGGTGTTTATATGCCTGGACCTGTAGATGTGCGAGAGGTGTTTGTGGGTATGTGATGGACACAATATAACTGGATTTCAGGATGGTGTATGTAAAGTGTCAGGGTTGTGTGAGCAGATGATTCAGACATTGGTAGGTAATGTGTTCAAAATAGGCATTATGTGGACAGTTTAGCTCTTAAAATGTGCACTCTTAAATGCAGTGACATCCGAATGCGGGTGTACTGCATTGTTGGTTCTACACATTTTAAAAAATTGGGGGAGTATTGGATCTGGCAGGAGATGGGTTGCTCCGATGGACCAGTGTTCAGTTTATTTTACTTGCTCACATTTAGCAGTGAGAGTTTATAGGTTCATAGGAAAGTACTAGGCTAACTGCCTAGGCTTAAAATGACCCACAAGGTCAATTACCCATATGCAAATCAAACCATGCACCTTGTTTGTGAGGTGAACACCTTGACTGTTGAGCCAATCTTCCCACCTGAAAGTGTAACTCCGTAAGTAGTCTTGGGTGTATTTATCCAGTTCTTTTGAATAGACTATTTTATAAAATCTGAAGGATTTTCTTTACAGATATGGAAGTTGTTTCTTTGAAGTAAATGTGTCTTGACTTTTAGCTTTCAGTAAATGTATTTTCTGTAACTTTGTAAAAGGAAGCAATTGCGTGTTCTGCACCAGTTTTAGGACGGACTACTTTTAGATTTTTTTGCATCCTTATGTTAACTTGATGGATTATAGGTAATGTCTTAAACTTGTGATACAGGTAAATCGGTTGTTCTCGTTTAATTTTTTCTCTAGTCATGCATCGTGATTCTTGTCCATTGGACTGCAAGGTCTATGTGGGTAATCTTGGAAACAATGGGAATAAAACGGATCTGGAAAGAGCATTTGGGTATTATGGACCCCTTCGCAGTGTATGGGTCGCAAGAAATCCTCCTGGTTTTGCATTTGTAGAGTTTGAAGATCCTCGTGATGCAGCTGATGCAGTCAGAGAACTAGATGGAAGGTGAGTCATTATTACTATTAATGAAGCTAATTTTTTTTCTAGTTTGTGCATATGATGTGTTGTAGCATTCACCCCACCCCATAAATCTTCAAGTTACTTAGCCTTTTTGAATGTGTGATCTTGCTAATCCTGTTTGAATGCCAGAACAAGAATGTCTCCACCAAATAAGTGCATCACTTTAGATCGCAATTGTTTACATTTTATTAAAAAACATTAATGCTTAGGCTTCAAAAGACTATCCCTTTCATGGCAGTGATCTGAATATGCACCTTGCCTTCCTCCCGGGAGACTAGGGGGCGATAGTGTCCTGTGAAGGTGTTTGGATTTGTTATGCCAACTACTTGAACTAGCTGCAGCCCAATCCGTAAGTATATCAATATACTTAAGGTCCAAGTTTAAGGCTGTGGCAGCCTCTTGGTCCATTGGGTCAGGCGTATGTCATTTTTTGAAGGGGGGGGGTACGAGTCATACAAGCAGCTTGTGTTTCCTGGGAGAAAATGGCAAGCATTTGAGAGAACAGGAGCATACATTTTGTACCGCCTAAAGTGTGCGCTTTGTTTACTGCGTGTTTTTCCATGTCCTTCAGTTTTTCTCTTCTGTCTAGTATTTACGTTTGCATGGTGTGTGTGGTACCTTAAAGGGTAATTAAATCCAAACTGCATGTTTTTCTTATTGTTCTTCCATCCCTGTATTCCAACTAAGCATGCGTACAGAAAACAAATTCCTACAGTGTTTTTAGTACTATATAGCACAGTTGATGTTTCAAGGATTGAAGATTGTACTCCTTTTGAAAAGTATTTTGTGTGTTATGGAACACTTAATTCCATCTTGGTGCTTGAACTTGTGGATTGCAGAAAAGGTTTTGTTGAATTGTCTGGCGGCTACTGGATTGCATTGGCTTCTTTCCATCTCAGGAAGTTGTGGTGGAGTAGTCTCAGTACTTTCAGGGCTACATGTTTGTATCGGTCTGGAGCTTGGCTGCTGTGGTGTGGGTTTTGTGTGTGGTGGTGTGTTTTGCTGGAATTTAACATCTTCTGAATGACTAACTTTAAAGCAAGTTCTGAGAGTTGTGGGTGGTGGTAATTTCCAGTGCTAAGAGTACATGGTTTGAATCTTTTATCATCCTGCTTTTTGATCATGAGCAAGTCACACAACCAGACAGTGCTTTAAGGCAATTGGGGAATTTTGGCTAGACTCCCTGACTATATCCTGGACTGTATGTATAACGGCTTGGTATGAACACCATTCCCCACTCTGGTGTTGCAGAAAAACTCACCAGCCTGAACATAAACCTGTACATCACGAGATGGGTTGCCAACTGGCTTACAGACAGAACACGCACGGTAAGAATAGCAGGCTCTAGGTCTGACTCTAAATCAGTAACAACTGGTGTCCCTCAAGGCTCGGTCCTCTTACCCTACTGTTCGATATATACGTCTCGGAAGTACAGCAGGAGGACTATGGCTAACCAAGTTCGCTGATGACTGGGAGCCATAATTGACTCTCTGGCTGACACGGACATCCTCCAAAAGGGCCCTACTGAGGCGGACGCCTGGTATCAAAGTCATGGCTTCAAGCTAAATGCCAAAAAATGCAGTCATCCCGTTTGGGGAAAAACAAAACCCCCACGAATTACCACATAGGTGGTAGCCCCCTTAATACAGAAGATGTAATAGATCTGGGGACCCGGGTAGATGGTAATCTCTCCTTTGACAATCATATTGCCAAAGTAGTTGGGAAATCCTATGTGGCCCATCTAACTACTAAAGGGTTTGCATCTAGAAATAGGTTATAGTGCTCCTCACCCCGTCCCTCATTGGACCCATCATAGAGTACAGTGCCCCATTTGGGATGTACCTCACAAGACACTTCCAGCAGCTGGAAAGACTACATAACTACCTCGCCTCAAACATATGTCCCATGAATCCCGGCTGAAAACTCTGGCTGTACTCAGTGGCATATCGCTTACTCTGTGGTGATCTCTGCCTGACTTATAAAGCCATATCCAACTCAGAATTGATGGACATGCTCCACCTAAAGTCACTGAGAGCCACGCGCTCTAGTGTGCTAAACCTTGCCACAGCAATAAATAGAACATGCTGGAGGGATAAATTCCTGTCACAGACTCCCCATGTTTTGGAACACATTTCCAAGCTACATTGGGCAGAGCCCCTCACTAACACTCTTCAAAAGAAACCTACTGCCCAATCTCAGGAGTGTGTTGGTGTGTTATGCCTCTGTTAAAGGAGAAACTGGGAAAACATAGTTTTGGCATGTCTTTATCTAAAAGTTTTTGTTTGTTTGTTTGTTTTTCTTTCTTTTGTTCCTCAAGTCTGAAAGGGGGCTGCCATTGGTATGTTTTACAGACTGTTTTCTCCATAGTTTTATTATTTTTTTTTTTATGAAGGGGTATATGACACAAAAAAGGGTACATGGCAAATGTAACAGCTGTATGTCGTGTTCGCTATCAATGGTTACATTTTCTTTGTAGAAAATGCTCATGCAGGAAATTGCTCAGTGAGTAGAAGATGCATCTTCCTATGGGTCTGGGCACCTGTTTGATTCGGTTGCCTCCTGCCTGTCGGTGGGGGGCATGTTGAGTATGAATTTTTCTTGTGAAGTTTCAGACTTTGATACTCCATTAAATCATCTTACTGTTTTGTAAGTCTGCATTTTTAAAGTTCACTTCAATACTGTGATAATCTCCTGACAAATGTACATTAGCAGTGTCGACAGCTGCCATTGAACCTTTAGCTGTTCAAAGTACTTTGTTTTTGATGCGAGAGGCGTGGATACATTGGAAGCAAGTGTGAATCTGTGTAAGTTCTCTCTCTGCAGTAAGACAGTAGAATAGTTTCACGGTCCCCCCCCCCCCCCCCCCAGTTGCTGAGCTCCTGATATTGGGACGAATTGCGGATCTAAGATTGTCAGCAGTACTCTACTGGGCAAACTATAGATTTGTCTGTGGCATGTCTTGTAGGGGGAGACTAACTTGCGTACTTTGCAGAGGAATTAATCTTAAGAGTGGGTGGGCTTTCTTTTTAATTCCAAGGCAAGAAAATGAAAGGGGAAGTGCGAGCAGGTTTCTGGTACTTGCACAATACTGGAACTATACTTTGGAGAGAGAGCGAGAATGTGACCCCAGGGTTGAGTTAAAAGAAAACTCCCCACCTACTTTTTTTTTTTTTTTTTTTTTTTTTATACACAACTTTTCACTTTGCAGAGATGTCTCCAAATGCATGACGTATCATAGACAGTTAAATGTGTAGTTTACTGTCAGGAACTGCTGTCAATCTTGGATGGGTAATTAATCCTGCTAATGTCAGGAGCATAGCAGCTGATATAAAAAAAAAGACAAAGCTGTGGAATTTTCCACTGTTTTGCAGAGGGGGCGGCTAACTTAACACTCCCCTTGCTTAGCAAAACAAAGCAATTAGATCAGTCGAGTTTAAAGGCAATTGTCAACTCTTCTGACAAACTTATATAAGCAGCAACGCTGTATTGAGATTCTACACTTTGTGTTTAATTTGTGTTAAGACTAAGAGTAGTAGCAAAAGATTTCTGTGGCATTTTGGAGAAGTCTGTAAATAATTTTTTCTTTTAAAGTATAAATGCATGCCCCCCCCCACACACACACACAGGCCAGAACTGCAGAAAGTCAGGTGGCAACACTTAACTAGATTCATTGATACTGTTCATAAAAAGTCTAATGCTTTGTGCGACATCCTTCCAGAGGGGGGTTCATATCTGGTGCATGCAGATCCATTGTAAGAGATTCCCACTGACGTTTTGAGTCGGTCCTTGCATTGCCACAGAGCAGCCATAATATACAGCTGAATTTACTTTAACATATCATTTACTGTGTGCCCTTGCATTAAGAACCCTAAGAAAAGGAAATTGGAAGTACTTGGCTGTTTAAATGCATGCACACACGCTTTTGTGCACATAGGTTCATACTAGGCTATCTGCCCTAGGGCATTTATAAGCCTAGCCAGGGTATGTTTGGCTTTCGCCACCCATTTTAAATGAATTTTGCTATGCCCCTTTTAGAGGTTAGTATACTGTGCCTCTGTCTAACAGTGACACAGAAGTGATACCCGGGGTAAACCTACAATCTCCCATCTACTCATCAAGATTCCTCTTGAAGAGAGTCCATGAGGGACTCTGCCTAACCTGGACTGGGATTTTTTTCCAGAGTGAAGGGAGCCTCTGGGTTATGAATCTGTCCATCCAGCATGTCCTATTTATTTCAGTGCTGAGGTTCAAGTCTCTCGAGCGTATAGCTCGATGGGATTTGGATTTTTTGAGGTGCAGCATGTCCCTTAATTCCGGGTTGGACATGGCCTTATACGTCAGGCACAGGTCACCTCTGAGCAGGCGGTATGCAACTGAGTAGAGATGGAATTTCTTTAACCGGGCAGCATATGGCATCTGTTTGAGCCCTTTGATACTCTTGGTGAGGTACTTCTGGGGGTCTTTACAGTTGCTGCAGGTGTTTGGTAAGGTACATCCCAAAAGGGGCATTGTACTCTATTATGGGCCTGATGAGGGATGAGTAAAGAGGCACGATGACCTCCCCTAATCTAGATGTGAATCCCTTCATGATTAGGTGGGCTATATAAAATGTTTTCTAACCACTTTGGCCGCGTGGTTGTCAAATGAGAGATTGCTATCAACTTGGGTCCCCAGGTCCCTAATTACTTCTGTACTTAATGGATTACCACCTATGTGGTAATTTGTGGGCACTTTGTTTTTGCCAAAGGGGATGACTATACACTTTTTGGCGTTTAGCTTGAGGCCATAGCTCTGGCACCAGTTGTTTGTTTCTATGAGGCCCTTTTGGGGGATGCTTGTGTCGGCTGGAGAGTCGATTGTGGCGCCCAGTTTGCAGTCATCTGCGAACTTGGTCAGCCACAGTCCTTCCGTGTTGGCCTGTACCTCCGAGAAATATGTACCAAACAAGAGAGGTCCCAGGACTGAGCCTTGTGGGACGCCACTTGTAACTGGTTTGGAGTCTGACATGGCTCCAGCAATTCTAACCATGTGGGTTCTGTCCTTGAGCCAGTTTGCAACCCATCTAGTGACATAGGGGTTTATATTTAAGCTGGTGAGCTTATCTATAATGCCCGAGTGGGGTATTGTATCGAAGGCTTTTGCGAGGTCCAGATAGACTGTGTGGACCACCTTCCCTTCGTCAATGGCCTTGGTGACTGTTTCAAAGAAGTCAACCAGGTTTAAGAGGCAGGATCTGCCCTTAACAAAGCCGAACTGGGTAGGATCCAGTGTCTGTAGGTCCCCAATATTTTTATTTATGAGGTCCTTGATCCTTTCCATAGCTTTGCAGACCAAGCTAGTCAGGCTTATGGGGCGATAGTTTCCAGGGTCCGTTGAGGCACCACCTTTGTGGAGAGGGACCACTGTTGCTGTACGCCACTCTTTTGGGTACATATCCTGTAGTAAGGCTGAGATTGAACAGTAGTTTTATGTTTGGGTTTAGCTCTTCTAGTCCCATTGATGCTGTGTTTTTTGCTTTGGAGAGGGTGGCTCCCACCTGAGCATCTGAGATGTCAGGGGGGCAGCACTCTGCTGGGATAGATATTTGCCCTTTTGGTGGGGAGGGGGGGGTTGCGCTGAACCTGTCAGCTAGGATGTTGTCAATGTCTGTGGGATCAGTGTATTTTTTGTCATTTTGGGCTAATTCTGAGCATATCTGGGAATTCCCACCCAGGTTCCAAACATAACTAAAGAACGCCTTGTGGTTATCCTTAGTGTCCTGTGCAATTTTTCTGTCTAAGCTGGCCTTTGACGATTTTATGAGTGCCCTTAGTTTTTTGCTAATACTGATCAGCGATGCCTTCCCTTTTTGGGATTTTGCTCCATGTAGTAGCTTCCTCCTTCTATTGTATAGTTTGTTTATGGCTGGGGTCCACCAGACAGGTCGTCTGCCTTTGGAGGATTGGGTCTTGGTTTTATTTGGGATTGCATGATCCATGCATTCCTGAAGGTGTTCATAGAATGCATTTATAAAGGATTCTGCGGTCTGGGCTTTTTTTTTTCCACAGGCCCGGGGGCTTTGAAGGATTCCACCTCGGTTTTGAGGAGTGTGAAATTTGCTTTAGAGAACATTTTCACTGTGGTTTTCTGGGCAGGGGGTGGGGTCGGGATGTGAATATCCAGTGAGATCAGTTTATGGTCTGATCTTACCAGTGAGGGATACACTTCTGGTCTGGAGCATAGAGTCCCCATGTTGGTGATGATCAGGTCCAGTATGTTTTCCCCTCTTGTGGGAGTGGTAACAAGTTGTTCCATAGCATTTGAGTTTAGGAATTCTAGGAACCTTTGGGCAAGGGTTTTGGAGCTAGAGAAATGCTCCCAATCTATGTTTGGGTAGTTGAAGTCGCCCAATATAATGGTGTTCGGAGTGACCTTCATATTTTCCAGTGTTCTCAGGAAGGCCGAGTGGGGTTCCTGGGTTTGGGAGGGTGGTCTGTAGCAGGCTATAAACTGCAAGGCAGTTTTACCCACTGTTAGTTGCACATGGATAGTCTCTGATGCTTCGTGCTTTGCCACCAACCTGGAGGTGTGGGTATCTTTGAATATCGATACTCCCCCTCATTTTGTGGTTCGGTCCATGTTTTGGGGCCGAAAAGCATGGTATGAGGTATAACCTGGTAGTGCTGGGGTGCTCTCGGGAGTCCTGAACCAAGTTTCTGTTACTGCACAGATATCGATGTTCTCCATGCTAAGGAGAGTTTCGAGTGCGTGCATCTTGAGGTTTAGACTTCTGGCGTTGAGTAGCATCCCTTGTGACACCTATGGAGGTGGGTTTGTCTTTTGAGCCTTGCCTAAAAAAGGCACTATGGGGGGTAGCAAGAGCCTTTGCCAATATCTGAAAGCCCAGGGGTGACAGGTGCAAGCCGTCCCTAGCAAAGCATCGTGGCTTGTCGTGCATATCATCCCAAGCTGACAGGCATTGGATCCCCTTTGAATGCCACCAATACTTAAGCCAATTGTTGAAATTGATCATTTTGTCTTCATATTGTGGCATCATTCTTGGTGAGGGTAAGATGCTACTCAAGGTCAGGGTCATACCAGCCTGGGCTACATGCTCAGAGAGCTCCTCTATGTCTCTTTTCATGTAGTCCAGGGAGGTACGTCTCGGGTCATTCACACCAGCATGGACAATGACAGAGTCATATTTGTACTTGCCTTGGAGTGACCTGAGTGCTTGTGTTGTGGCGGATCCTAGCGCCAGACAGGCTGCTCACCGTGACCTTCTCCTTGTTCAGACGTCAGTGTGCCTGACTATAGTCGTCTATTACAAGTGTATCA
This sequence comes from Protopterus annectens, assembly GCF_019279795.1. NCBI lineage: Eukaryota > Metazoa > Chordata > Ceratodontiformes > Protopteridae > Protopterus > Protopterus annectens. Next base: position 165,470,230 of record NC_056739.1, read on the forward strand.
GGTGTGTTGTTTAGCCTTAAGGGCTGTGACTGTTCGGCACACTGGCTTTGTGAGGTATGTGTTGCACGTGTTTTGTTTTGGGGTAGCGGTTGCTTGGGTGTCTGCTTTAGAGGTCTCTGCTGTTTAGGCAGATCTTTATTTAGAGCCTCAGAGTATGTTTTTGTGTGATTATGTGTTTGGTTTGCTGTCGTGGTAGGTCTGTGTGAGACTGGAATTGTAGTGAGTGTGGTTTCCTTCTCCTCCTGACTGGTTATGCCAGTACTGAGTTGAGAGAGCTTAGCCTCCAGTTTGGCTATATGGTTGCATCTCTCATGTGTTGGAATTTGTTGGGAGGAGGAGAGGGTTGTCTGTGTACATGAGGCAGTTGTAACATTGCCTCAAGATTCCCATATTCACCAGCTGGACCGGAGAGGAGATTGACAAACTGACCTTTGGACATGCTAGAATAATATTGGGAATTCCTTTATAATTGAAAACCAGGGCCAATGGGGAGCGAGGGTGTAGTGCTTTTAATTTTTAGCGCTGACTTTTATAATTGCTTTAGTGAGCAAGTGCCAGGTAACAAGTGCAATGTGTTACAGGTAACTTAAATGCAAAAACGACACAGTAACTTTCTTTCAAGCGAAGCAAGGAAATAAGTACAGTAAGCAATGCAGATATCACTAGGGATCCACAGAAGCGCTGAGAAGCCGCGTTTTAGGTGGAATTAGCGTTCCAGGGAAATAACAAGCATACAAACAAAGCTAGATTCAGCAGGCCTGGATCTAGTCTATGCTACAGCAAACAAGGTGTACCAATTTCAGTAAGCAGTTCAAATATTCAGGCACTATAAACCTTTAACCAGAAATTCCCAGCTCAGAAGGGCAGAGTCCAGCCTCTCCTCCCACAAGAGTGCAGACCACGAACCTTCTTAATGTAAAATAACTGGCCTGAAAGCCCAAGTGCTTAAACCAGAATTAATATACTTTTAGAATAACAGACACTGGGCCCTCAATCAGCAGTTCCCAACTTAGAAGGATGTAAGCTACCTGTTCTGCCACTACAGTGCAGACCACAAACCCTCTCAATGTAAAACAACTGGTCTGAAGCCCAAGTGTTTAAACTAAAAGGCTTAGAATGAGTTACACCAAGCAGTAATAAATACAATTGAGAACTTTTAAGATGACGCAAAAGCAAAATAAAGTAGGAAGAAACACAAGTACAGTAAAAGCAGAAAAAATTTTTTTTTTTCTTTTTTTTAAGAAAAGTAGCAAAAGCAGTAGTAAATACAATTCTCATGCAGTGCAAGCTGGCACACTTGAATATGTAGCAATATTAGTCCACACACAGTTTGAAAAAATGTAATTAAATTAAAATGGACTAAAAGCAAGTGCAGAAAGGGTTTATTAGGTAGAATGTGGTAAAGAGATGTCCTGGGGGAGTGTCTTAGATCAAATCTACAGTGGGGCGGGCACTGCAACAGCCGCCAAATTTAAACTACAACCAAGAATAGGGTGGGGGAACAGTTTCAACACGGATGTAAGGAATGTACAAATTATAAAAAAAATATATATACTGTTTTCTATATATTTGCAGAGCAGTACGACACTGATATCAAGCAGACAATTTAGCTCTATAATACAGAATAACACAGAAAATATACTCAGCTCTATAAACTTGAAGTTAGTTCTGTAAGGTTGTCTCTCAAACTAAGGTTCCAGTTTGAATACAGGCTGTTGATTAAAAGGAGACGCATCACTAGCTAAATTATATCAGCTGAAAGACAAGGCAGGAAATGAGGGGGGTGGGGGAACAGTTTCAACACAGATTTAAGGAATTTGCAAATTATAAAAAAATATATACTATTTTCTATATATTTGCAGAGCAGTAAGACACAGATATCAAGCAGACAATTTAGCGCTCTAATACAGAATAACACAGAAAATATACTCAGCTCTATAAACTTGAAGATAGTTCTGTAAGGCTGTCTCTCAAACTAAGGTTCCAGTTTGAATACAGGTTATTTAAAAGGAGACACAGCACTAGCTAAATTATATCAGCTGAAAGACAGGAATTGTGTGCATACAATGAATTATGTATAATCAACCTAGTATAGTTTTACTAGAATTGTTGATCAGTGATTTACTTTGATCATGTGTTCCAAATGCAGTTTTGATCAATGTCTGTCAGTATTTTTTTTTTTATGTATTGATGAGTGCATTTAATTCTTTGCCAGTGTACCTTATGTTGTGCCTGAAAAGGGTCTTGGGACCAGTTCACTTTTACTGGTTACCAAAGTATAAATATGAAATGGGGGGGGGGGGTGTACATGACAGAAATAATTGAGGAACTAGTAATAAGTCTGCATCATTCATGAGAGAAATCCTCTCACTGAAGGCTTTGGGACGTAGCAGACACTGTTTAGAGTCTTACTGCTTGTCACTTAACTGTACAGCAAGGGTTATTTACTGCAGTGAGTTTTCACATCTCTGTATGAGGGAGGGTTTATCAAGTTTGTTAGGACTACAAAAGAGTCCTCTTACAAAAAAATGTGTATCTACTTTCTTTTACAGCAAGTAGCTAACTTCTATTTATAGTATAGAGCAAGCTCTGGCAGACAGGTAAATGAGGCTCTGTCGGGTAAACAGAAGCATCTCTTTTACAGCAAATGTGTTGAGTTGACAGTGCTTCAGTCTTGCCATTATATTTTAATGGCATGAGAAAACATCACCACTTCCTTATGACTGGCATGAGTCCTATAAAATGACTAAATGTATTCTGGGAAGAAGGAAGGAAAGCAAGAAAGTAAGATCACATTACCAAGGCAAGCCCCATCTGCCATTTTGAGAGAAACGCATTAAAATTGTAAAATAGCTCAAAAACAAAGATACAATGAAAGTTTTTTTTGAGTTCTAAGGTGAAGTTTTCCTTTAAACTAGGAGAAAATAGTGCTTTTTATTGAGTCACTCTAGAAGGTGAAAAGTAAGGAAGAGTGAAAACTTTGCAAAAGAAACTCATATAAGCTGCTCTCCAGTATGAGGTCGGTTTTACGGATTCCCGCTACTTCTGCTGTTAGGTTTTCACTCTTCCTTATTTTGCACTTTTTAGAGCGGCTCAAACATTCTTTATTAAAAAAAATTTTTTTTTTTGTTTTGCAGAATGTTACATTTTACTTACCTATACAGAATTACTTGCAATGTAAACAGTGGTTGAATGTAGGTATTGAGTAAAATAAGAGTAATTGTGTATTATCAAGATTTATTAGAATCATTGATGTGCCTTCATTGTCTTGCCTATTTGCTGTGAGGTGTCCAGGTGCTGAAGTGCTGTGTACTGCATAATTGGCTCTCTGTGAGAGCTGAGTGGTTGAGGAACATGACGAAGCCACAAAGCCAATTTCAATTAATAGCTACAAATAAAGTGGAGTTTTGCTTTAATTGCCTTGGATCCGGAGGATCCACCCCCTTCTCTGTCTCAGTCCGTAGCTTCATGAAATGAATAACTGTTGAGTTTAAACACTGGATGTGTGTATCCCTCACCACACACATGCAGACTTGTCCTTTTGTTGCTAATGATATTCTGCATTTTGGGTAATTGTCATGTATATAATTACAGAACGTTGTGTGGCTGTCGTGTCAGAGTGGAGTTATCCAATGGTGAGAAACGTAGTCGCAACCGTGGCCCACCCATGTCATGGGGTGGTAGCAGACGTCCTAGAGACGATTATCGTAGGAGAAGTCCCCCTCCTCGTCGCAGGTAACAGTTCTTTTTTTCCTCTCTCTGCTTTCTCCATTAGTATTTGAAGTAATTGAATGGGGTTAACTAAATGGGATGGCAAGCTTCTTGCCAAGTTTTTTTTTTTTTTTTTTTTTTTTTTCCTGATTTCTTGTAAAGGTACAATTTTGTTCTGGAGTACAACCGTATAACACTTGAATGTTAGCATGTGAATGATTAAAGTTGACTATCCTTCTGATGTTTGGACTTTTCCAAACTGGGGTGTGGGCTAATTTTGCAGCACAGGGCCAGAATCTAGTTCTGATTGCTGCACTCCATGCCTACTTCTGGAATGTGCATCATTTTGAGGCAGAAGTAATGTGTCTCCTCAGTAAGATTTGTACCCACACAAGACTGGTGGTCTTCCAGTTATAGCCAGTCTTGGTATGTTCTTTAGGAATGGTATTTTGTAGCCTTGTATAAGGCTTTGCCCATTTAATTTAGTGAGTTGATTTATCTGTGCAAGACTGGTTTTCTTAAATTATAGCCATTTTTTAATATACTTTCATTTGAGATGGTATGGGTTTTTAGCCTTGCATCGTATAGACTGTGGGGTTTTGCCCATTTTATCTTAGTGAGTTATTTGTTTAGATGGTTGCACTGATGGCTTGTTTTTTTATTTTTTATGCTTTTTTGGTCCATCTGTATTAATAAAAATGAACCCCGTTGCAGAGTCATCATCATGTCTCTTCTCACCACCACCCTCTGAGTCTACATTAGCCAGTCAACTAGCCCTCTTTCAGCGTCATGTGACCAGCGTCCCCATTCAGCTTGGCTGGTGTCTTTATCACATGACCCAGGCATGGCCAGTCATCAGGTTGCACCGCCCTTTGGTTCCCGAGCATGCTGTGTCTCTCAGCCTTCTCTCCAACCTTAACCAAATCGGCAGCTGCCTCCTCGACCGCCCACACATCCCCAGCCAATCAGCTCAGCAGTTTACTTTACAAATGTCTTCACAACAACTGCAGCAGCAGCCTTCGGCTAACACAAAAGCAGGAAAGCCACAACACCCCCTTCGCCAGCCATCTAAACACAACGCAACATCTGGCAAATCTTTACAGCAAATTCTACCTGGCCGTCAGTCCGGCAGCCTCACCATTTCCTAGCTTGTTGAAAAAAATAGTAAGTTTTTCCTGCTTATACAGTTTACTGCTGGTTAAAATTAAGGAGTAAGTGGCTTTATAAATAAGTAATTTGTGAATCAAAGGCTGGCTATGCATAATTTGATATTCTAATTTGCTTTTTAACATTTAAGGGTGATAGGAGCTATATTTAGGGGGTATTGCAGCAGATTATCAGTATTATGGAATTGCTGTTGGGTAACGTTGTGATCTCACTAAAACTGCATCTAGTTGCCATGTGGTAGACCATATGCAGTTTTTACTGAAGTAGGCATGCACCTATTTGGCATGCTAAGTTTCTTAATTTTGAATCCTATCACCTTTAAAAATTGTATCTGAAGAAAAGCTAACTGTCAACCTATTTGACTTGAATATTCCTGTAGGAGACTTAATTTATAATTATTTTGCTGAATATTCAAGTCATTCCTTGTAAACTGGCATTGCAGACCTGCAGTTAATTTTCTAACTTGAGCAGCAGCCATAAAAGGCTTCACTGACTTGATTTTACTGAGCACATGTTCACAATTGTTTTTCACTGTAATATATAATGTTATGCTGCTGGTTATTTTGGCTTTGAAGTGTTATCAGTTTTAAGATTTGACTTGGTATTGACATGGTAGTTACAGGTATTTGCAACATGCAAATAATGGTATAAGAATTTTAGTTCTGAACTGCTGTTTAATTTTCTAGTGCAATCCAAACAGGACCAGGATTACTTGTTGTTTGAGCATTAAGGAAATGGGTGATGCTTTATGCCGGAAACTTTACTATTTAGCATACGGCTTATTTATTTATTCATTGCTTTTAGATCTCCACGCAGGCGAAGCTTTTCTCGTAGTAGGAGCAGGTAAGTTGAATGTAAAATGTATTCATCTTGTCTGATTTCAATAGGATATACTAAAATAACAGGAGCAGGCTGCTTACTATGGTCATTACTTCTGTCCTCTTGCACACTACTTGAAAAGGAGTAATGGACAAAAGTAGTTTTAAGCTTGCATGTTTGAGGGGATGCTGCTGTACAAGTGAAGGCTTGCATTTGGAGTCTCATAGAAATTGATCAGAATTCTCTACCAGGGTCATTTTATTCTACAATTCTGGCTGCTAAAGGATAGTGTGGATAGTGTTGAATTTGAGCAGAGACCAGCTAGAAGTACGAATGTTTTATACCTAGTAAACCTGGCATAAAATTGTCTATTGGCAGGATTTGCATGTGTAGTTTTGTATGTACGCAGACCTTGCTGTGCATTTTCTACTTTTTGATGTCTGAAAATTGCTGTAAGCTTGTACATATTTTGCACTTTTCCACTTGTATTGCCTTGTGGCCCCAGATGCGTAATTCTGCAGCCTTCACTAGCTGTTAATCTACTACATTTTATAATTCTATGACAAATGTTTTAAACTGATGCTGTTAAAGCTTTGTTCCTTTGACCGTGAATGCCAATATTGCAGCTTACCAATATTGTATATTGGCTAATATTGCGCAGAATTCTGATGTGAGTTTGCTTGTCTTGTAAAACCAAGGCTTTTGTGGGAGTTCTTGTAAAGTTTAATATTTTACTGCTCATTCGATTCCAACTTCTGCTCTTAAACTTTGTTTTTGGTGTCCCTTGCAGTATAGTAGCACAGAGGGTAGTGTCTATGTTGGGCTACCACTGCATGTAGAGTGGTAACATTTCCCTGAAGTATTTTGCAACCACCTGAGCTACCAGAGACTCTGGATTAATTTTGATGTGTAGCAGAAACTCCTTTTGAGTTGTACTTTAATGTGAAAAAATCATCCTTGGTTGATTGTCATTTCTATTTGAGACCAAATGACTGCAGTAAGGATTTTCCTAAAACCGGATCTAGACTCCTTAACTGGGTGGGACTTTCTAGTGAAACTTTGACAAACTAATTTAGCATGTGGTTGGGTTTGGCTTTTACTTCTATTCTTGTGGCACTCCCACGTGTATGCACCCTTCTACCCTAGCTGAAATGGTGGTCATTCTCCTGTTGTGTAAGGGGATGGTGCCCAGCAGATTTTTCACTTGTCCATGTTTGGAGTAGACCATGTACTGTTCTATTCTGGTGAGTACTTTGGTGTTCTATGCAGTTGCAGTGCGTTTTGTTTACTTGTGTGCATTGGTATTTGGCTTTGCAGTTTCTGCTTTAATTCCTTCTGTTATCACTTGGCTTTACTCCAGTCCCAGGTATCTTCAGACACTGTGTGCTGTTAATTTGCAGTTTTGAGAATTTTGGCAGTTTTTAAAATTCCTGACAATTTTTGGCCATTCCACTTGTGACCTGATGCTGGATATGAATTAACAGATGTAATTTACATCTTCATTATAGGTTTCTGCTGATACTGGTCACTGTCGTAGAATTAGGCTTTAAAAGTGAATAAAGTGTCAACTGATTTACCATTCAAATCTGTTGGCTTCCACGTGTCACGCAGGGAGTTTTACAGCTTTGGGAGGTGCTGTGTGTAAACTGCTTTGAATATATAGTAGAACGTTTGAGGTGTTGGTATGCTGGCTCAGTGGTTGATCTGGAGGCACACACTAGTTCTCTTGTGTTTCTACCCTTCTGAAATGGAAAATTGTTGATAAAATGTTCCTAGTCTGGGTGTGTGTGGGGTGTTTTTTTATATATATACATACTAATGTTTTTGCTTTGTTATGGGTTGTGTAAGATTGCTGCTGTCAAATGAATTTCAGTGATGTGTACAGAATTTGCATCTGTTTAAGTGTTAATAGCGCTTAAGTTTCTTTTTCTTTGTTTACCTGACAACTTGTTACATCCATTAGGTCTGTTTCCAGAGACAGGAGAAGGGATAGGTCTGCATCTAGAGAGAGAAACCACAAACCATCTCGTTCATTCTCCAGGTCACGCAGGTGAGGTGTTGTTTTTTTTTTTTTTTTTTTTTTAAGTTTCTCCTGCTTTTACTTAAATGCGTGCTGAAGAAGCGTTCAACACACTTTTTTGCACTCTGATTTAAGTTTGGGTGAGCTGAGCTATTTGCATGCAGCACCCTTGACATCCCATTTCCAGCCAGGGGACTGGACTCTGCCAGTTTCTGTGCAAGTGCTTAGTTGTCTTCGGGAGTGAGCCATCTCAAGGCTGAGATTGTGGAAGCACCATTTCTGGTGTGATACGAGTGTTAGGCTGCAATAGGGGTTGCCAATGTGTGGTTTAAGGTGGTGGTAACTTTGCAGCAGCAACATGCAAAGCTTTGCCCTGTCTTACAGCTGAGCTGAAACAATGTGATAGTCTTGGAAGAGAGAGTATTTGCTTAATTTCCAGAAGGCACTAATGCAAGGAATGCCTTGCTGCAGTAACCTGAAATTCAGTGAAAGTATACTGCCACGCCACGGTCTCTGCTGAAATTGCTTCCTCCATCGCTTGAGCGGTTGTTGCGGCTTTTACTCTTATCATTATTTTAGTGGATGTTGGTAGCAAATATTGCTTGTAAGCCGTTAATTGACCGTTTATGAAAAGTTTAATCAGATTTGGGGCCTTTTTAATTCTGTATCAAAAAGCTCTCGAGCCAACTTGTATTAAACGCAGCAGTCATCTGGAATAATTGGGTAGTTGCTGTGCCTGTAGCTGTGGTCATTGCTTTGTTTTAATTCCTGTTACTTGAAGGTTTGTCATCGAAGCTTATGAGTCCTGATGCAATGTATTGTCATAACAACTTGTAACTCTTCTGACTCTGTTCAGTGCTAGATTTGGATTCAGTTCCCTCCTCTTAAGATTACAGGGGAGGGATGCAGAGTGCTTGTCGCAATTTGCAGCACACTTACACTGATGGACCTGTCTTAATGATCTTCCTGTGTGTGTACAGTGACTTGGTCTAAGATAATGGTCTGGCTTTTCTTATGCAGCCGTGTACAGCACAGCTAGCCTATAGCCTTGGCTTTTGGTGAGTTTTTTTTCTTTTTCTCCCCTCCCAGTTTGCATTTGAAGGGTACCTTGCTCCATGAAATGGGGGTTAATCCTTTTACTAGACGTTGTGTGGGTAAGGTTTGAATGCTGTGTAGTGAATGTTTTGACTTAATGGTGTAATGAGTAAATGGTGTAATGAGTACAGGTCTCCTCCCCTTCATAGTAAAAGTAATTATTTTCTCCGGTGTTTGAGTTTTTAATGTGCTTTAAAACAATTTTCACACTTCCAACTACAAGTTCCGACCTTATCAAGAAGGTATGTTGGTCAGCTTCTTTTTTAGTATGACCTTAAATTTAGTTTCAACCACAAATTCGTCATTCTGCTTTTTGAAAATTTTAGTTGCTGTATGTAGCTAGCATCGTGTGTGAAAGGGCTACTGCTGCCTTTTTTCCCAATGAATGAACATTTGTGCCCTTGTAGCCTCCTGGGCTGGGAGTGATTGTATTTGTCAAGTGGTTATGGCATTACTTTGGTAAAGCTCGCCAGTGGAGCTTAAAATATGTATACTTGGTGTAGCAACAGCTGATAAGTTGCACAAAATTGATTTCTGCCTTGTGGATGGGAGAGAGTAGGATTGAGAATAATAGCAGTATAAAGTAGCAAAGATGTCTCTCTTGGGATTTGTGAAATGCAGTTTAAAGCATTAGTGCTGTTGGTTTTAATGGAGTACATTCTGGAAACATGGCTTGTAGTATACTAAACTTTTTTTCTTTCTTTTAGTCGCTCAAGATCGAATGACAGAAAATAAGCAAAATACATGGACTTTGAAGAAGATGTATGTACAGATGGTCAATATTGGAACTTTTTTTTTTTTTTTGAGCTCAAGTTTGGTCACTTTTTTAAGATGTTTTAGCTGTTAATTTTTTTGTGTATTGTACTTCGTAACCAAGTCACAAAAGTGAGATTTAAAACTGAACGCTGTAACCTGGGATCCAGTTTTTGGATGTGTAACTTAGGAGTATGGATGCTTTACTTTTCGAAACTGCTGTTGTGCGTGCATCATTTGCCTTTGAACGCTGCATACAAGCTGTAATATAAATAAAGCTATGCCAAGTAGTTTTCACTTTACATCTGCACTTAACGGCTTGAAATAAAAGCAGTGCAAGATGAATTTTACTGCTCGTTCAACCCCCCCCCCCCCCCCCCAAGTTTTTCTGGAAGAGAGATCATTTTCTCAAATTTTAAAATAAACTCTGCTTATTTTCACGTTTTTTTGTTTTAACATTAGTGCCTGCTTTAACTGGGCTTATCAAATAATTCAGTTGGTTGTATACTTGTCTGTGCTGTAAAAGCTTATTTGATGCACACCTTCACTGTCTTTTAAGATTATGTTTATCTCGCATGATTCCAAGGTTCTCAACATTGTAAATTTCCCAGATGTCATTTTGTAAAGATTTTGTGATTGAATTAAAACTTTTGGTTACAGTTTGTTGCTTCTTTTTTGAGTTGTACACGTCAATAAATGACACTTGGTTCTGATCCTTGTTCTTGTTCTCCTTTAACTTTAGGGGCTGGGGTTTATGAAACTGCTATACAAAATGGGTATTTAGGGGCTGGGAATTATGAAAATGCTATACAAAATGGGTATATCTATCTTTTAAAGTAAGCAGTTTTAGCCATTATTTCAGGTTTGCTCTGGGTGCAGGGTTTATTTTGGTTTCAATTGTGGACTCCAGCCATGTGGTAAAGCTGTGACTTTGCATTACAGAAAATGTTAAGTAGCAGATGTGGTAGGGCTCATTTAATCGGGTTTGAGATTACTATGCTGAAAAAAATAATTCTGGCCTGTCTTAATTTCAAGGCCATGTTAAGAGTAGTGACAAGGCACGCAAGGTTAGTAGCAGGAGGGAAACTCGTTAATGGTTCAAACAATTAGTGTGAAGATAGAAGGGTTGCGGATGTTAGTGAAGATGCAGTATAGATTATTAGGTAGATTGTACGCTCCACATCAGAATAGGTAAGTTGTAGGTTGATTGTGGAGTTAACGTTTATTTCATGGTAGTGAGGCTTAGTTGTGCAAGTCCTACTTTCGTAGGTGTAAAGATGATGGGGGGGGGGGTTCAAAGAAAAATTGGTAGATTTGATGTACTTTCTGGAAAGGGGCAGTTGAGCACAAGGGGTGGGTAGATTTCTGGATGTATACATCTGAATGTAATGCCCAGAAATCCATTGGTGTGGTAATTCCAAGTTTTCATGTTCGTTTCCTGAAGTTTTTTTATGAAGACTGATTTTTTTTTTTTTTTTTTTTTTTTTTTTTTAATTAGTTGTAATAAGTTGGGCCATGTGGGGCAGGAGGGTGTGTACTGCCTGCCATGTGGGGCAGGAGGGTGTGTACTGCCTGCCATCTTGTCTTCTAAGTGAGTCATTGGCTGAAGTAGAACTCTTGTGAAGATTCTTGGTGTGAGTACCAAAACCTACCCGATTAAAAAGTTTTAGCCATAAATGTTTTTATCTATTGAAAACAAAGTTAAGTTGCCTCATACTAGTGCCCCAGTGTCGCTGCTTAATTTGGAACAATAGAGTGCTCTTTAGCAGGTGTCTGGGGAAGGTACTGTAACATTTAAATCATTGGGCAATGTAGTTAACCTTATCCCACCATTGTATAAATCACTAATGTTTGCTCCGAAAATTACTGTTCTCTTTTTTTTTTGTGGTACTTCTGTTACACTATAAGTTGTGATGCTGCAGTACTAATTTTTTTGTCACATTAAAATTGGTGTTAAAATTTGTAACCAGTTGTCTCTTGCTGTGTCAGCTCTTGGAAGTGGCTCAACTTCTGCCAAAAATAAGGTAAGGCTGTGATAAAAGGGTAGAGCGGACTTCACACCTTTCAAGAGTACGCAGGAGAGACAGTATCTGAACTTTTCACACATCTGTCAGCACTGTATTTCTGATATATTTAGCATACATTTCAGGCATGGGCAATAGTTCCTTCTAGCCTGCCTATATCCCCAAAACAGTTGTTCTGATAGCAGTGCAATCAGTTTGCAGATTATTCCAAGCCTAGTTAAAACAAAAGCTATTTAGTCCCCTTTAGCTTCAAGTAGGGGAAGACCAGATAGACTGGGGGTAAATTTTTGAGACTTTCCAATTTATCTGGGTTGACCTTGGAGAGTGGAAAGGGCACTACTCTGACATATAGTGGAAGTTTGCTCCAGGACTGAGGAATGTCTGGATACAAATCTTAACCCCCCCCCCCCCCCAACCACATGGTGTGATGAAGTGTTTACTGTACAGACCAGTTTTGATTCTCTCCTTTGAAATTGTGTCTGCTTAAGGCCCAGGAACAGCTAGCCTATTACCTGTAAACCAGTGTGCCTCTATCTGCTGATGAGTGAAGGTTGTATTTCATTTAACAGTATTTGAGCTACTATTGGTTTTGAGAGGGAATATATGGTCAAATAGGCTTGAATATTTCATGGCTTGAAAGGCTACATGTAGGATGTCCTTCAAGGATGCATCTGCAGTCATAACATATGGGTTGTCCTGCCTCAGGCAGCCCTTCGGTCGGCTGGATTCCAAAGTCTGGGTCTGGCCTCGGCTGATGTCGCACTTCACCCGACGTCATAGCTCCTGGGGTATAAAGGCATCAGCCGATGCCATTTTCCTCAGTCTTTCTTGCCGCGCGGTGCCCGAAGCAGAAGCTGTTCGCAAGTACCGGTCGGTCAGATCCAGAGATTTCAGCTACCGAAGACTTCTAAAAAAGCTAAGTACCCCGTTGGGGACTCTTTCTTGCATCAGCCGATGTCAGACAAAGTAAATAATTGTTTAACTTGTGGGAAACAAATACCTCGTAAATAATAATTTAACTTGTGGGAAACAAATACCTCGTAAGGATTTCCACTCTTACTGCCTTCCTTGCTTAGGCCCAGACCACAACGTATCAGCTTGTTTAGCCTGCGCTTCCTTCAACCGACGGACACTTAGACGTCGGTCGGAGTTTGCAGAAGAGTTTTTTGGTTCCGCTTTTGCATATAAAATGCCGTCTGAGACTCCGACTACACATTTAGCCAAAAAATGCAAGGAAAAGGACCGACACTCGCGGCCCGCGGTTTCGGCTGAAACCACGGTTAGGCCTACCACGAGTGTCTCTGTTTCGGCTGAAACAGAGTCCTCGGTTCTTCCTTCTGCCGAAAGCATGCCTCTGACAACCGAGGCCACCGAGGCCCCGGCTGAGTCGGCTACAGAAATTCCTACCGAAGAAGCAGGCGCACAAGAATTGTCCGACACCATTCCGTTGGACATCTCTACTCCTGCACGTGGGGCAGCTAGACCCCCTGCTTCTATGTCTATTAAGGCCTTCTCCAGGGCTACAGCAGCTAAAATTTCCAAGGCCTTACCAACTAAAGCTTCCTCTCTCAGACCTTCCTCAGGTTCTCAGATTCTCAGCCTTGCTGAGGACCTTATATCTCTGATTAGGGGATCCCAACCTCACCCAGACAGGGCCTCAAAACCTCCTCCTGAAAAAAGGCCTAGGACTGAACCCTCTGAACCTCTCTCTGACTATTCCTCGGATGGATCAGATTTATCAGACCATCAGGAAGGACCATACTCACCTTATGAGGATTCTGATGCAGAAGACTCAATTCCTTCTGCCCCCCCCCCCCCCCAAGAAGAATTTTCCTTTGGGGAGAATTTACACTCGATGAGGGAACACTTTCAATGGCAGGGTCAGGATTTTTCTGATTCTCGGAAAAGGCTAAGGACCTTCTTACACTTGCCACAGCATAGGCCTTTAGACATACCACCTGTACTATCAGTTGTTGATGTATACAATGATGCCAGTTCTGCCCCTGATTCTCTTCCCCCGGCCCCTGCCAAACCTGACTGATATTACAGGGTCCCGGATTCTCACTTCCACTTGTAAGGCCCATGCTGCAGACCCAGAAACTATTTCTCAGGGCCCAAAGGGTGTTTCAGCTGCCACTGCCAAAAACCCCCTACCCTCTGAAAGAGAGTCAAGAGCATTAGAGAGATGGGGTAAAAAAGGTTTATACATCTGCTACACTTTCTGCCAGGGCTTTAAACTGTCAATTTCACATGATACAGTACCAGGACCAGGAATTTTTGTTAGATCAGCTGAACAAAAAGCTTTCCTCTCCTGAACCTTTAGACCGTAAGTCCCTTCAGGATTTGGTACACAACTCTCAGCAGGTCAGTAATCATTTCTTAAAATGTGGCTATGATGCACTGGAGGCTTCATTTAGATCAGCTATGACTGGAGCAGTGATTCGAAGGCATGCCTGGCTAAAAGAGCAATCCTTGCCAGACCATATCCAGTCTAAACTCCTAGATGCCCCCTATGGAGAAACAAAGTTTATTTGGCTCCCCTGCACAGGAGATTCTAAAGAAAGTGGAAGAAAAAGCTAAAATCTGTGCAAACAGTCAAGGATTTTCTGCAGGTCCAACCTCCGAGGTTCAGCAGAAACTGGCCTTCAAAAAATTGGTCCTTTCCAGACACCTCCAGAGCACAGAGAGGCAGAAATAGACGCCCAAGAGGCAGAGGTCAATCAAGGGGTGCCTACAGGGGTCGTCAGTGGCAACCTGCCAACCAGAGGAGTACCGCCACAGCTGCGACTACAACCACTTCCACAGGACAGACACAATGACTTGGCTCTGATTCCGCCTACCAGGGAGCAACTGGAAGCACCCTTGGATGGAAAGTTAGCTTTATTTTCAAAAAACTGGCATTGCATTACAGGAGACAAATGGACATTGCAAACAATAAACAAAGGCTACAGGTTTCACTTCCACACTTTACCAAAAAAGAGAGGAATGCCAAACCTTCCACCAAGCCAGAGGCTCTAAAACAAATCATAAACTTAAGGATGCGAGCAATAGAAAGGGTACCATCTATGGAACAAGGCCAAGGATTTTACTCCAGACTATTCCTTGTACCAAGAAAAGAAACTCAATGGAGGCCTATTCTTGATTTGTCCGCACTGAACACATACCTCCGCAATAAACACATATCTCATTGTACCAAAATTCAAGATGCTGACCCTACTGCAACTTCTTCCCATGTTGGGCAAGGAGTCTTGGCTGGTGACTCTAGATCTCAAGGAGGCATACCTGCACGTCCCTATACGACCAGATTGCAGAAGATACCTCAGATTTCTTGCAGGATCAGAGCATTATCAATTCTCAGCATTGCCCTTTGGCTTATCTACTGCGCCCAGAGTATTCACGAAATGCCTGGCATCAGTAATTGCACATTGCAGGCTTCAGGGAATTCAGATCTACCCATACCTGGACGACTGCCTAATACAAGTGGACAACAAGACAAAAATAATAAAGGATTTGGCCTATGTCATACAACTGTTACAAGCCTTGGGATATACAGTCAACATCCAGAAGTCAAGACTAGTGCCATCCCAAAGGATAACATTTTTGGGTGCAGAACTGGACACTAACTCAGACGGCTTTTCTCACAGAAGAAAAACAAAAGCAACTCCCCAGTCTACTTCATGGCTTTGACAAGACAAACTCTGCTTACTGCAAGGAAAGTCCTGCAGGCCCTGGGTTACATGGCATCTTGCATAATCTTGATCCCGCATGCCAGGCTGCATATGAGAAAATTACAATGGTACCTATGGAATGTATAGTCTCAACACAGACACAGTCTAGAAACCATGATACCAATCATTCCATGCCTGAAAAAAGAATTCCTGTGGTGGGCTCAGGCCTGCCAGACCAACAGAGGGTTGCCTTTCCACAAACCACAACCAAGGCAGACCATCACCACGGACGCCTCAGACCTAGGCTGGGGGGCACACATGGAAGACAAGTGTATCCAAGGCCTATGGTCTCAAGACCAGCTGAATCTACACACAAATCTAAAGGAGATGCTGGCAGTGAAGCATGCAATCGAGGCATTCAAATCATTCCTGCAGCAAGAACATCTGCTGAGAAGGACAGACAATACCACGGTCATGTGGTACATCAACAAACAGGGAGGCACGCATTCCTACCCTCTATGCCGGATGGCAATGGACCTGTGGAACCTAGGCTTGAATCTCAACATTCAACTGCAGGCCAGATTCGTACCAGGAAAAGAGAATTCACTAGCAGACAGCTTAAGCAGAACTACCACGGATGCTCACGGATGGATGCTGCATCCAGACATCTTCAAAAACATAACAAAGAAATGGGGAATGCCAGAGCTAGACCTGTTCGCCTCCCCACTCAACCACCAACTGAAGAAATTCTGCTCAAGAGAATACCACCCACAAGCCTGGAGGGTGGACTCCCTTTCTTTCAGCTGGAAGGCCCTGACAGTTTATGCCTTTCCACCTCTCCCATTGATGTACAAAGGTCTACTGAAGATCAGGGAGGAACAGCCATAGGTGATTCTGATAGCTCCAGACTGGCCAAGGCAGCATTGGTACCCGCTACTGAGAAGCATGTCTCGGACGAACTCATGGCCTCTACCTCTATGGCCTTTACTTCTAACGCAGAACAACTACAAGACCCTGCATCCAAACTTGAAAACGCTGCAGCTAACTGCCTAGAAAATTGCATAAAACAAAACCAAACTGGTTTATCTCAGAGGGTCAAGGACATTATCCTGGAGGCTCGCAGACCCTCCACAAGAAAAACATACTCTGTTAAATGGAAGATATTCCTCATTTGGAGTGCATCAAAGGGTACAAATGTCACACTGGCAAACCTAGCACACATCCTAGAATACTTAGCAGAACTGTTCCACAATGGCCTGTCCTATTCTTCCATTAAGATTCATGCTTCAGCAATTTCAGCAGAGTACAGCATGGATCCTCCTATCTTCTCTCACCCTCTCCTCAGACAATTTTTAAGAGGGATCAAAAATGTAAAACCTCCAAGGAAACCACCTCTGCCTGCATGGGATCTCAATTTTGTGCTGGAAAAATTAACACTTCCCCCTTTTGAACCAGCAGCATCAGCAGACTTACAGTTCTTATCTTGGAAAACTGCTTTCCTTCTAGCAATCACTTCAGCAAGAAGGGTATCCAAGTTACAGGCATTAATGGCAGTGCAGCCTTTCCTTATCTTTCACCAGGATAGTGTCTCTGAGAACCAATCCTACTTTCATGCCAAAGGTGGTATCCTTGAACCAAGCTATTCATTTACTTACGTTCTTCCCTAATTCACAGAACGGGGGAAAAACTACTGCACACCTTGGATGTACACAGACAACTGCGCTACTATCTGGACAGAACTAAAACCAGCAGAAAAACTGACCAGCTTCTGGTAGCATATAGGTTCATAGTAGGCTATCTGCCCAAGGGCATTTATAAGCCTAGCCCATAGTTATTTAGCTTTCGCCACCCCTTTAGTTTGAATAAAACTATGCCTATTATTTTGCTGTGCCTCTGTCAAGCAGTGACACTGAAGTAATCCCTGGGGTATATCTGCGATCCCCCATCCATTTGTCAAGATTCCTCTTGAACAAGGCCAGCGAGGTGCTCTGCCTCACATGTACCGGGATTTTGTTCCACAGCATAGGGAGTCTCTGGGTGATGAATCTGTCCCTCCAGCATGTTCTATTAATAACCGTGTCAAGGTTTAAGTCTCCCGCCCTTGTGGTTCTGAGGGATCTAGATTTTTTGAGGTGAAGCATATTCATCAAGTCAGGGTTTGACATGGCCTTATATGTCAGGCACAGGTCACCTCTGAGCAAGCGGTATGAGACTGAATAGAGCTGGAGTTCTTTCAGTCGGGCAGCATAAGACATATTTTTGAGACCCTTTATCCTTTTGGTGAGGAACTTTTGGGGCCTTTCCAGCTGCTGCAGGTGTCGGGTCAGATGCATTCCGAATGGGGCATTGTACTCAATCATAGGTCTAATGAGTGATGAGTACAGGGGGACGATGACCTCCCTTGATCTAGATGTGAATCCCTTCATGATCAGGTGGGCAATGTAGAAGGTTTTCCTAACTACTTCAGCAACATGAGTGTCAAACGAAAGGCTACTGTCAACCTGGGTCCCCAGATCCCTGATGACTTCTTCTGTGCTCAGTTGATTGCCACCTATATGGTAGCTAGGGGTAACCTTGTTTTTCCCGAAGGGTATGACTGCATTTCTTGGCATTTAACTTTAGGCCATGGCTCTGGCACCAGTTATCCGTTTCTGTGAGTCCCTTCTGAAGGATATCTGTGTCAGATGTGTTTTCGACTATGGCGCCCAGTTTGCAGTCATCTGCAAACTTTGTCAGCCATAACCCTCCTGTGTTTGCTTGTACTTCAGAAAAGTAGATGCCGAACAAGAGTGGACCCAGGACTGAGCCCTGTGGGACACCACTTGTGACGGGCTTTGAGTCTGACATGGCTCCAGCAACTCTGACCCTGTGGGTTCTGTCACTTAGCCAGTTTGCAACCCATCTTGTGATGTATGGGTTTACATTCAAGCTGAGTTTTTCGATGATACCTGAGTGGGGTATTGTGTCGAAGGCCTTTGCCAGGTCAAGGTAGGCTGTATGGACTGCCTTTCCCTCATCAATGGCCTTGGTGACTGTCTCGAAAAAGTCAACCAAGTTTAAAAGGCATGATCTGCCTTTGACAAAGCCAAACTGGGTTGGATCCAAAGTCTGCAAGTTCCCTATGTCTTTATTTATGGGTTCCATTATGATCCTCTCCATGGCTTTGCAGATAAGGCTTGTCAAGCTAATGGGACGGTAATTTCCAGGGTCGGTGGAGGCACCGCCCTTGTGAAGTGGGACCACAGTCGCCATGCGCCACTCCTTGGGTATGTATCCTGAGGTGAGGCTAAGATTAAACAGCTGTCCTAACTGCGGGTTTAATTCCTCATTGAGTTCATGGAGCACACAGCCGGGGACACCATCCGGTTCCATGGATGCTGTGTTTTTTGCTTTGGAGAGAGCAGTTCTCACCTGGGCGTTGGAGATGTTTGGGGGGCTACAATCCTCTGGTATAATCTCTCCTTTTGGGGGGGAGGGGGGGAGAAGTTTGCACTGAACCTGTCAGCCAGTATGTTGGCAATGTGTGTAGGTTCAGTAATCTTCACATGCAACAGGAGTGCAAGGAAAAGCAATTTCCAAACGGACAATTTCAAAATGGATAGGAAATTGCATTTGATTCTGCTACTCCTTTTCATGGAAAGACAACTCCTGAAAATATCAGGCTTCACTCCACAAGAGCCACAGCCACCACTACAGCTTTCCTACAAGGAGTGGCTACCAAAGACATTTTAGAAGCTGCTGCTTGGAGCTCCGTGCATACATTTGCCAAGCATTACAATCTTCCTTTATACTCTAGATCCCGAGCAGGTTTTGCAACTGCAGTTTTACAGGGGATCTTAACTACACCACCATTATCTTAGTGCCTCCTCCCCCAGTTTGGCTATGGTATTCTACCCATATGTTATGACTGCAGATGCATCCTTGAAGGACATAGTACAGTTTTGTACCTACCATAAATGTAGATGTCCGATAGGTATGCATCTGCAGTCAGGATTACCCACCCTCCTTCCCCTCTGTGGTATTCCTAGGGTGCTTACCCCTCTTTTAGCTAGCTGGGGGAATCTATTATGGTGTATTTGTTTGTATGTATATATATATTTTGCTTACTACTGTTTGGAATTTTCTACATTTATCCAAATTTAGCCTTCCTAGAGGGCACCTGGCATCTGGGGCAAGAAACACTGAGGAAAATGGCGTCGGCTGATGCCTTTATACCCCAGGAGCTATGACGTCGGGTGAAGTGCGACATCAGCAGAGGCCAGACCCAGACTTTGGAATCCGGCCGACCGAAGGGCTGCCTGAGGCAGGACAACCCATATGTTATGACTGCAGATGCATACCTATCGGACATCTACATTTATGGTAGGTACAAAACTACTTTTCCCATACTAAGATTTTTCAGACCACTGATAGTTATGAATTTTTCAGGTCTCAAGTTGTATGATATATTTGACAAACACATGCCAAAAGCTGCAGGTTTAATAACTGACTTACCTGTATCTTGGGTCTGTACACTTTTGGATCTAGTGTAGATGTCTTTGGAAATTAGATGAGGTGGGTATTCTTTGCCTAAGAAAAGTTCTTTTTGAAGGCATGTCTGTATAGGATCGTATGTATACTAGGCTAGTGGCCATTCGGGCTCTTGGAAGCCTAACCATGTAGTCCATATGTAACCCTGTCATGTATTTGATTTGTAGGGGGTGATTCTCTTGACTGCATCTGTCCATCAGAAACATGAAGCTAGATCAAGGGTGAATTTCTGATTTACCTATCCATTTGTCCCAAGTTGTGATCCAATAGGAATGGGGAGGAACCGTGCTTCACATTGGTAGAGGAGCCTGTTTCAGTGTGTGGGAATTTTCTGAGAAACTCGTTAACGTGTCCGGTTGATGTTGCAAGTAAAATAAGAGATTTTAGCCTAGTACTTTTGCTCTTTTGCGGATGGGTGAAGGATTCCTCAAAACTGGTTGCAGGAAAGCCTTGTTATGCCAAAGATCATCTCTTTAGAAGTCTATGTGGTACTGAGTAAATGGGAGTTTTGAGGTGATCTGCATAGGTTTCCTTTTTTATAGGTTCATAGGTAGGTACTAGGCTAAGGGCCTAAGTAAGTCTAGCCAACAAGGTTCCCTGGCTTACGCCACCCAAGAAAGTTATTTTCCTGTGGCCCTGTCTAGCAGAGCCGCAGAAGTGATCCGTGGAGTGTATTTCCTATTTCCCATACACACCTAAGATTTTTCCTGAAGAGTGCTAATGAGGAACTTTGCTTGACATAGATGGATAGCTTGTTCCAGAGTATGGAGCGTCTCCGGGACCGGAATCTATCCCTCCAGCATGTCCTGTTTATTGTGGTGATAAGGTTTAGGTCCCAAGTGTGTCTAGCTTGGAGGGATTGGGATTTCTTTGTGTAGCATGTCCAACAGCTCTGGGTTTGTTGGGCAGAGATCACCTTGGAGTAGGCGATATGCTACAGAGTAAAGCTGTAGTGTGTGTTTTTTTTTTTTAAGATCAGTTTGAGGCCAGTAATCCTCTGTGTGAGGTACTTCTGTGGCTTTTCCAGCTGCTGCAAATGTCTTTAGGTACATTCCAAAAGGGGTGTTTTACTCTGGGTTTGAGTGTTGAATAGAGGGAACAATGACCCCCCCCCTGGATTTTGAACCTTTTGTAAATGAGGTATGCCACATAGAAGGGTTTCCTGACTGCTGTGGCGATGTGATCATCAAAAGGGAGACTACTGTCCACCTAGGTTCCAAGGTGTCTTATCACACGTTTTGGTATTAAATAGACTGCTGCTATGCAGTAGTTCATGGGTACAGAGTTTTTACCAACGGGGATGACCATGCACCTTTTGGCATTGAGCTTGAGGCCATGGCTCTAACACCAGGCATCTATCTCAGTGAGGTCCTTCTGTAGGATGTCCACATCATTTGGGGACTCTACTCCCATTTTCAGTCATCTGCAAACTTTGTTAGACAAAGGCTTTTTGTGTTGGCCTGTACTTCAGAGAAGTAGATACCAAACATGAGTTCCCAGGACTGAACCCTGTTGTACTCCACTTGTCACTGGTTTGAAGTCAGATTTGGAGTCTGCAACTTTTACAGTGTGGGTTCTGTCAGTGAACCAGTTGGCAACCCTTTTTGTGAAGTAGGGATTTATACCTAGTTTAGTGAGTTTAGCTATAATTCCAGAATGGGGGATGGTGTTGAAAGCCTTGGCGAGGTCAAGATGGGCTGTGTGAACCACATTACCCTTGTCTATGGCTTTGGTGACTGTCTCAAAAGTCTTTGTCAGTTTCAGGAGGCATGATCTGCCTTTTACAAACCTGAACTGGGTGGGCTCCAGAGTTTGGAGGTTACCAGTGTCTGAGTTCCATGATGTACGTTTCATGGCCTTACAGACGAGGCTAGTCAGGCTAATAGGGTGATATTTCCCGGGATCAGTGGTGGCTCCCCCTTTGTGGAGTGGGATAACTGTGTGCCATTCAGAGGGCACAAAGCCTGATGTGAGACTATAAACATGGTGCTTAGGTGGGGAGTCGGCTCGTTCTGAAGTTAGGAACCAAAGACAAGTAAAACACACACATACCACGGTAGTCCGAGCTACAATGAAGGCTGTCTTCCTAAAAAATACACCATTGCACCAACACCACATCCAGAAGTTCAAAAAATAATTCCGAAGATGTCACAACATCTTTATTAACAAATGGATTTAGCGCTTTCATCTCCAGGAACTGGAGACCTCATCAGAATCAAATGCCACCACACACTAAATGCCTTTTATACATTTTCCAAAACAATAAGATAATTGATAATTAATCAAATAAGATAATTGAACAATGTGCTAAAATGAAGTGAACTGGCTATGTTTTGGTGACATGCAGTTTTTTAAATGTTTTTATACGCATTTGATGCGTACAGTTTACAAATGGCCATATAATTTATTTGTGTGTGTATATATATTATATATATGTACACACACAATACACACATGTGTATGTATATATCTTTTGATGGACATACACACATACATATATATACATATACATACATATATTTATATATATATACATATATGTGTGTATGTGTATAATATATATATATATATA